>NW_027455036.1:5000-47986 GCF_040206685.1 Ascaphus truei
CAGGCACAATAAAGCCTTATTATAATTTCACATTATAAAGCCTCCTAATTGTGTACCTCTGTGAACGTCCGTCCACATATGGTGTCAGAAGTGGGATAAGAGGTGTCCTTGTAGTTAAAAAGGACCGGAGTTTTTATGTGAAATTTTTTGTTATGTTTTTTTGCCTACAAACAGTCTAAACAACTTGGGGAAAAAAAACCCTCATGCAGCAGAGATCAGATTTAAAGGGACACACACCACTGAAACTTACACTGCACTGAAACTTACAAAACCACAGATGGACTTTTTTCCCCAATCGCAAGAGACTGCTGAAGCAGGTAAACCTTTAATTACCTATCACAAAGTGTAATACGGTCATTGAAATAGGGATTTTGCCTTCTAGCCATAGTCAGGGTTCAAGAAGTGAGTCAGCCCTTAAAAAGGGATAGGTTTTTCTTGTTTTCAAAAGTTTCGCTGAAGCAGTGAAAACAGATGGTGACCCACGAGTGGTACTGATTTTGCAAATAAAGGTTGCCACACCGCATAGGGCTACCAGCTGTGAATGGAGTATATGCAGAAAAGTGTGAAAATTGATACAAAGACTGTGCTGAAGCAGGGGTATTTTTAGCAAACAAATGCTGAGTGTAAAATTGCCCTATAAAGAAAAAGGTTTTTCAAAGCCAATTGCTGAGTGTTGAGTCCACTGCAAAGAATGTTTTTTTTTCTGCAAGTAAAAAAGTATGCCTATTATCTTGGGAGCAAAACAGACACCCAAAGTGGGAAGTGGGAATGCCATAATACCCAAAGATGAGACCGAAAATTACTGAACTCAGGCAGAAAACCAAATTCTGTTGCTGAAGCGGAGGGATTCACCTAGCAAATAAATGGTGTATAGCAAATAGACTTTTTTTTTACCTAGCAACTGCACAATCTTGTATACCTGATAAGAGAAAATGCATGCACAGCACTGCTGATATAGAAAAAAAAAAATTACCCAAGAAAGAAAAATCTACAGAGATGCCTGTGAGAGCCATGACCTCTACAAGCAAAATATGCCCACCTGTAGGACTATCACAATTGGGGGTTCTAGCAAATACAGTGGCAACAGCTGCAATAGCGCCTCCTGAGGTCAGGAAGAAAATTACACCTGATAGCCTAATAATGGAGGACAAGATGCAGCGTTCCTGTAATGAACCCTACCCCACTGAAGAGTGGCCCAATAAAGAGGAAGACATCTCTTACGGGGAACCCGAACCGAGTCACACCCACAAAACACCCCAAGAATGGTGGGGGTGTCTGAACTCGGCACGAACTGAAAAGACCGCTCCCTTTAATGACGAATATGATCAGCAGGAGACAGAGCGGGAGCAGTAGATCACCGAATATTTCCGTCAGCTATTACAGTTGCAAGAAAAGCCGGGTGGATCCAGTGACGCTTCTAAAACTTCAAATGAAGATGGAGACCCCAGTATCCCTGAAGGGATGGTGTTATCCAAATCAAAGAGGAAGAAAAAGAAAAGCAGTTCTTCACTTACCGTGGAAGGAACAGACACGTCCGCAGATCCTGTGGAGAAAATGGGGGACAGAGTTGCCCTGCAGCCTAGAGAAAATGGAGAATTCGTCCCGCGTATAACCGAATATCCAGAGGGCCCAAGGCAGAAGTCGTGTACCCCAAAGGAGTGTCTGTCCGGTGCCAACAGTGAGGAACCCTCAACCAGTCATCCCATGGAAGTGGACCCGGAACCAGTGAGTGACGATCCCTTGACCAGCCCTGAAGACGCCCTGAAAATTGCCAGGCGTGACTGTGAGTTACTCCGTGAACAATTGAATCAAAAGGAAAATGGTTACGCGGAGCTACAGAAAAATAACGTGAGGCTACAAAAAGATGTGCTCACCATTTACTCTTTAGCCAGGACAGAATTGGACGATCTCAAGACTGAGCTAGATACTGCAAAGGCTGCTATTTCCGCCATGGATGAAAAGCAGAGCCAATCTGATAAAATGGTGGCTACGCTAAAGCGGAAGTATGAGGAGGCACTGAAGCAGATGACAGTCTTCCAGCAAGAGGTTCACACTCTTCGCATAGAGCTGAATGCCTCACAACAGGAGATCAACAGTGTCCGGATAGAAGTGGACGTATCTCAGAAAGAGGTTCAGACACTCCGCAGAGCACTTGATGCCTCACATCATGAGACCAACAGCTGCCGCACAGACCTGGAAGTTTCCAGAAAGGAACTACACAGTCTCACTGAGGAGCTGGACATTTCAAGGAAAACTATCCTACATCTTAACTTAGATCTCAAAGTCTCTCAGAAGGAGCTTCAGAACTTAAACCAGGAGATGGAAGTCTCATGCCAGGAGACAGCCCGCCTCCAAGCAGATGTGCAAAAATGGAAGGTGGACTGCAAGGAAGCCCTGAATAGTACAGAGACTGAAAAAAGAGAAAATTTAAGATTAAAAAAAGAAAATTCTGAGTTGACAGAATACGTCAAGGGAAAGAATGAAGAGCTGCAGGCTCTTAAATAAATAAATAAACTTTTGAAAGAGGAAATGTTTGAAGCAGAGCACCGACTGCAGAACCAACTGCAAGGTCTGCGTACACACCTCCAGTATGCTGAGGAGAAGCAGCAAACGCTGCAGGAAGAAAATCTGCAGTCTGCTAAAGAGGTACAAGCGCTGCAGGAACGTCTGAATACCCAGTACGTCCCCACAGAGCAGTATGAGGAGCTAAAGGCCACGCTGCATGTCTTCAGAGCATCATTGGAGGCTGAGCTTCGATACCAGGTGACTCTGTATGAGAGGGAGCGTGAGAAGGCTCAGAAACTGGAGCAAGAGCTGGAGAGACAGAGAGACTGTTCCATTCCCTTGAGTCAGTACACCAAGGAGAAAACAGACGCAGTTACAATTACAGAGCTCCAGAATATGAAGGAGACTCTGATACAGATTCCTCCAATACGGAAAAAGGTATTGGCACTGCCCAAGCACCAGTATCCCACAGTAACTAATGCCTGTGAGGACAAGGGTACAGTGAGAGTTGGGGACTCCACGCAACTTCAAAACAAAAATATGAAGTTTGAGCCACCTAAGAAAGCACTAGCCAAACCTACAGCTGCCCAACAGGCAACAAACAGAGGTAGGAGTGCAGAATCAAAGGCAGAAGAATCCTTAGCTGAAGAAGCTGAACTGGTGACTCCGTGGTGTGGAGAAGCTGCAGAAAGACCGCTTCAAGAGCAGAAAACTCTAAGGGCTAGTCCTAACTGCTCTACAACTGTTGCCATACACTTTGTCTACAAAAAGAGGAGTGCCTGACGCAACAGAAATCTCAAGACCGCGCAAGCAATAAGAAGACTTTACGTGGAAAAAGTCCTCCTCGAGCGACTGAGGAGTGCTGATCTCAAGCACCTTCGGGAGGAGACAAAAATAAACTGGAGAAAGGGCTCCAATCCCAGCGGGACAGAAGGTTCTCTTCCTCCATCCACTCTCATTCAAGTCACAGAAAGATCTCGAATGAGAGTGGAAGGATGGGCTTTGGCCGTGGTAAGAACAAGCTTCCCACAAACAGGGGAGGTATGTAACAGGGGACTTATCCCTGTTCAGTAATGTGTCTTTAATCCAGCAGTGTGGTGGTTAACCTCTTGTAGTTAACCTCTTGTAGTTAATTACTAAACATCACCTGCTTGAATTAGATGGCTTAGAAAGCCTGTCTTTTGAAACAGGAAGTAAGAACTCTTTAGCTGACACCTGAGCTGAACTTAGAGACACTTGTCTTGAGCTCTGCAAAAGAGATAGCAGGGCGGCTTTCAAGACACAGGGAAAACTTCTAAACCTGTATGCTGACCAACCCTGGAGACAAGGGAGCTGAAGCAGGGACAGTGAGAAGATTTTCCCTCCAAGAAACAGATAAGACTTTTATTCTTAAGAGGCTGCTTATATCTGCTTATTTTCATGCTATATGTTTTGGGGCTGCGAGAACTGCTTAACTAATAGGAGATGTAAACTAATTGCATAGGATTTCACTAGAAATACTCCCAAGTGAATGGAAGCTATGTCCCCCCCCCCCCCCTGTGTTTGGATATTTCCTGATGGAAAGGAGCAGGCACAATAAAGCCTATTATAATTTCACATTATAAAGCCTCCTAATTGTGTACCTCTGTGAACGTCCGTCCACAGAGACTACGGTGCATGCGGCCGCGGTGCATGGAGGCCGCGGAGCATGGGTCCACTGTGCATGGGGCCTCGGTGCATGGAGGCTGCGGCGCATGGGCACACGGTGCTTAGGGCCGTGGTGCATGGGGCCATGTGCATGGGGCAGCGGTGCATAGAGGCTGCGGAGCATAGGGCCGTGGTGAATGGGGCCGAGGTGCATGGAGGCCGCTACGGTGCATGGAGGCCATGATGCATGATGCATGAGGCATCGGTGCATGAAGGTTCCAGTGCTTGGAGGCCACGGCGCATAAAGGCCACGGTGCATGGAGACTACGGTGCATGGAGGCTTCGGCGCTTGGAGGCTACGGTGCATGGAGTCTCCGGCGCTTGGAGGCTACGGCGCATGGAGGCTTTGGTGCATGGAGGCTTTGGTGCATGTAGGCCACGGTGCATGGAGGCCACGGTGCGTGGAGGCCGCGGTGCGTGGAGGACGCGGTGCATGGAGGACTCAGCGCATGGGACCACGATGCATGGGACCACGGTGCATGGAGGCTGTGGTGCATGGGGACGTGGTGCATGGGACAACAGTGCTGTGCATGGGACAAGAGGCTGTGGTGCATAGGGCCACTGTGCATGGAGGCCGCAGTGCATTTAGGTCATGGTGCATGGGGCTGTGGTGCATGGGACCATGGTTCATTGAGGCCGCGGAGCATGGGACCAAGGTGCAGGGGGTCGTGGTGCATGGAACAGCGGTGCGTGGCTTCAGCGTATGGAGGCCACGGTGAATGGAGGCTTCAGCGCTTGGAGGCTACGGTGCATGGAGGCTTCGGCGCATGGAGGCTTCAGCGCATGGAGGCCATGGAACATAGAGGCCACGGAACATAGAGGCATCAGTGAATGAAGAGTTCAGTGCATGGAGGCCACGGTGCATTGAGGCAGCGGATAATTGGGCCACGGTGCATGGGGCCATGGTGCATGGGGCCATGGTGCATAGGGCTGCGGTGCATGGAGGCAGCGGATCATTGGGCCACGGTGCATGGGGCCATGGTGCATCAGTGCATGAAGGGTCCAGTGTATGAAGGCCATGGTGCATTGTGGATGCGGTGCATGGAGGCCTCATTCCTGACCATCTTATTTTAACAATGTTTTATAGTATTGATGGGGGGCCATCCGGAGATTAACGGCATTAATTTTAGCTCCGGGAGCCCCCGATTCTTGAATGTACTTGTTACCGGTGTTTTAGCTACTTGAAGGAAGTTCAACATGGCCGCCAAATCTCGCTGGTCCAGCCGCTCAGGAGGAAACCGTCGCATCACCTGTAGCAGCTTCCTATTAATACTCTGGTAACGACACGCGTCAGTATCTCAGGAATCAGGGGGCTACAAAATAGCGCCGTTTAACTCCGCGCCACCCGCGATCTGGATTCTAAAATCAATCAAATAAATCGGCATATAAATCAAATAGACGCAAGAAATTCACTCAATCTAAACCGGCGCCCACCCTAGCGGTGATTAGTTAGGGCGGGAGAGGACGCCCCGGTGAGCCGGGTACAGAAGACAAGAGGCATGGACACTTTATTTAGCAATTTCAAGTTGTTTGCGCGCACATATAGCCAGGAACCCTCCGGGTCCCACGGAAAACAACCCATGTCATCCTCTAGGAGGTTAAGCACCAAGTAGGTATATAAGTGAATACGGTTTATAAGTGAATACGGTATATACATGGAGCCTAGGAACTCGGGGTTAGAAGGTCGTTGATGTAGCTGAATCCTTCACAATAATAAGTGGAGAGCGGGAGGAGGCATCTGAAGGAAATATGTTGGGCAAATGCCTACTAACCCATGTCTCCAAATATAGCGGTATGGAGTAGCCAGTTCTCACTATTGTTCACCGTCCTGCAACTCCTTGAGACTGGCGCCGATTGTATAAACGCTGCTCGACTGCATGTGCCCTCCGCTGTATGCCCGATGGCGTCCCCTCGATCATGTACTTAAACGGAACAAAAATAGATCAAGGTGACTGCTTGAAAAAGCGCCATTAAGGGGCGTGAAACGCGTGGGAGGAGAGTTTTCTCTGTCCATACATGTTTTTTATGTAGTTCCAATAAAGTGCTTTTAACTACTTTTTGCTGGGGAGGTTTCCCATTTTTTTTCATGGAGCAGGAGTCATCCTGATCTATTTTTGTTCCGTTTCCCTTGGGGTCCCCCTTGGTCCCCCTTACTTTCCGGTCCGGGGCGCCTGGGGGAAGTTGCATGGAGGCGCCGGGTGCCGCCGGAATGGCAGGCGGACCCAGCACAGGCGCAAGGAGGTTGTTGGTGGGGGCTGCGGGCAAACGCACACATCGCCAGAGCTCCGCGGCGGCCCGACTAAGGAGTCGAAGTGGCGCGCAACAGCCAATAGGGCTGTAGAGGCAGGAGCAGAACAGGATCGATACATTTGGCGCATTTGCAGCCACGCCAGTCGGAAGGAGAGCAGGAACCAAGTGGGTAGTGCCCAGGGAGCTGTGCTTCCCATGACTAGGCCTAGATACATGCCCCGGTGTCATGGTGCATCAACAGGACAGGATCTTAGCAGGTCGCTCTTCGGTGTAGCGCCGCAGCGCCTCCAGCTTGCAGGGATCCTGTCAGGGACACGAGTCCTCCTCACAAACGCTCCTCAGTAGGCAGGGGGTGGTACAACGGTGTTTATTTAGATATTTCAACCGCTCCATCCTGCTCCATCTTCCCTGGACTGAACCCAAGACGCTCGAAGCCCCGAGAGCCCACCCTTAGCCCCCTCACCCCCTTAAGGGGTGAGGGGAATCGCTCCCACTCCTCAGAGGGAGGGGACATTGGGACGGGAGGGGGTAACCAGGCAATGCAATAAAGGTTAAGCCCTCTGGTTACCCCTGAACTCGTGGGCCCCTGGCAGCTGTCTAGCACTATAAGCCAGGGGCCAGGTACAAAAGTTATAGTATTGTATTGTATGTCTTTATTTATATAGCGCCATTAATGTATATAGCGCGTCACATCAGTAATACACGAGGTAATCAAATAAATAACAGATAATATAAATAACAGGTCATGGGAATTAGCGCTTCAGACATAAGAGTGACATTAAGGAAGAGGAGTCCCTGCCCCGAGGAGCTTATAGTCTAATTGGTAGGTAGGGAGAACGTACAGAGACAGTAGGAGGGAGTTCTGGTAAGTGCGTCTGCAGGGGGCCAAGCTTTATGTATCATGTGTTCAGAATGTTCACAGTGCTATTCATATGCTTCTTTAAGCAAGTGTGTCTTAAGGTGGGTCTTAAAGGTGGATAGAGAGGGTGCTAGTCGGGTATTGAGGGGAAGGGCATTCCAGAGGTGTGGGGCAGTCAGTGAGAAAGGTTTAAGGCGGGAGAGGGCTTTAGATACAAAGGGGGTAGAAAGAAGACATCCTTGAGAACGCAAGAGTCGGGATGGTGCATAGCGAGAAATTAGGGCTGAGATGTAAGGAGGGGCAGAAGAGTGTAAAGCTTTAAAAGTGAGGAGGAGAATAGAGTGTGAGATGCGGGATTTGATAGGAAGCCAGGAGAGGGATTTCAGGAGGGGAGACGCGGAGACAGATTTAGGAAAGAGTAGAGTGATTCTAGCAGCAGCGTTTAGGATAGATTGTAGGGGAGACAGGTGAGAGGCAGGAAGGCCGGACAGCAGGAGGTTACAATAATCAAGACGGGAGAGAATGAGGGCCTGAGGCAGAGTATTAGCAGTCAAGTAACAGAGGAAAGAGCGTACCTTTGTGATATTGCGGAGGAAAAAGCGACAGGTTTTAGAAATGTTTTGAATGTGAGGGGCAAATGTGAGAGAGGAGTCGAGTGTGACCCCAAGGCAGCGTGCTTGGGCTACTGGGTGAATGATAGTACTTCCAACAGTAATGTGGAAGGAGGTAGTAGGGCCAGGTTTGGGAGGAAGTATAAGGAGCTCTGTTTTTGCCATGTTAAGTTTCAGTCAGCGGATGGCCATCCAGGATGATATTCCAGAGAGACATTCAGAAACTTTGGTCTGCACAGCAGGTGTAAGGTCGGGGGTTGAAATGTAAATGTGTGTCATCAGCATAGAGGTAATATTTAAACCGAAAAGATGTGATTAGGTCACCTAGAGAGAGTGTGTAAAGAGAAAAGAGAAGGGGTCCCAGGACAGAGCCCTGGGGTACCCCCACAGAGAGATCTATGGAGGAGGAGAAGGTGTTAGCAGAAGAGACACTGAAAGTACAATGGGAGAGGTAAGAGGAGATCCAGGATAGAGCTTTGTTACGAATACCAAGAGTATGGAGAATGTGGAGGAGAAGAGGGTGGTCCACGGTGCCAAATGCTGCAGAGAGGTCGAGTAATATGAGCAGAGTGTAATGACCTCTGTCTTTGGCAGCATGGAGGTCATCGGTTATTTTAGTGAGGGCTGTTTCAGTAGAGTGAGCAGTGCGGAAGCCAGATTGTAGAGGGTCTAGGAGAGAATGGATGTTGAGAAAGTGGAGCAAGCGAGAGAAAACAAGACGTTCAAGGAGTTTGGAGGCAAAAAGCAGGAGGGAGACAGGTTGATAGTTAGAAAGACAGGTAGGGTCAAGCTTGCTGTTTTTGAGTAATGGTATGACTGTTGCATGCTTGAAGGCGGATGGAAAGGTACCAGAGTAGAGGGAAGAGTTAAAAATCTGTGTGAGAGTAGGGATTATAGAAGGAGCAATAGGTTTTAGGAGATGGGAGGGAATGGGATCAAGAGGGTAGGTGGTAGAGGGAGAAGAGGAGATCAGCAGTGACACATCCTCCTCTGAGACAGCGGAAAAAGAGTCAAGAAAGGCAGGAGGAGAGTTAGGAAGCAGTGTGGGATGGGAGGAGGCAACAGAGGGAATGTTCTGAGGTATGGATTCCACCTTTTCCTTAAAAAAGTCGGTAAAGTCCTGAGGTGAAATGGAGGAAGAGGAGGCAGCCGAGGGTGGTCTGAGTAGAGAGTCAAGACAGAAAAGAGTCGGCGTGGGTTAGACTTGTGCGTGTTGATTAGTGATGAAAAGTAGGTTTGTTTAGCCTAGGAGAGGGCAGAGTCGAAACATGTTCCCTTTGCCCCAGACTCATGAAACTTTCTGAGTGTAAGTTTTAGGTGAGATATTTGGGTAAGAATACAATTATTTTGTTTGCAGGAGTTCAGGAGCCAGAGCTACCGGTAGTACCTTAATTCTACCCGGTGAGCAGGCATGATTTGCCGGTACGCTGGGTGAATTACACCGGGGCTGCCCAGTGCTCCCCAGACTCCTGAATTTCGAGCCCAGATATCTCAGTCCTATTTCAGGTGCAGCTATGAGTCTTCCCAAGGTCCCCCATGTATTAAAATATGTTTTCGTTGTGTTTTGTACATTTCTTATGTCTCTATGCAGTCAGCCAGGGCTTCTGCTTAAGGTGCCAGCAAGTCTGCATAGAGTCCGTAGTTCAAAGAGGAGACGGGATGTTGAGAGGTGTTGGGGTGCTAAGTGGCCATGGCAGGGTTGAGTACTGAGTCCGAAGAACAGAGACCCCAGAGAACAGAGAAATTAGATTGTAAGCTCTTCGGAGCAGGGACTCCTTTTCCTAAATGTTACTTTTATGTCTAAAACACTTCTCCCCTTTATGTATTATTTATTATTTATGATTGTCACGTGTATTACTGCTGTGAAGCGCTATATACATTAATGATGATATATAAATAAAGACATACATACAGTTAGGCCCGGAAATAATTGGACACTGATAGAAGTTTTGTTATTTCGGCTGTGTACCAAAATAAATTCAAGATACAGTTAAATAATGAATATGAGCTTAAAGTGCAGTCTATCAGCTTTAATTTGAGGGTATTCACATCCAAATTCGAGTTAGTGTTTAGGAATTACGTCTCTTTAATATGTAGCCCCCTCTTTTTCAAGGGACCAAAAGTAATTGGACAATTGACTCAAAAGCTGTTTCATGGACAGGTGTGGGCTATTCCTTCGTTATTTCATCATCAATTAAGCAGGTAAAAGGTCTGGAGTTGATTCCAGGTGTGGCATTCGCATTTGGAAGCTGTTGCTGTGAACCCACAACATGCGGTCAAAGGAGCTCTCAATGCAAGTGAAACAGGGCATCCTTAGGCTGCAAAAAAAAAGAAAATCCATCAGAGAGCAGGAACATTAGGAGCGGCCAAATCAACAGTTTGGTACATTCTGAGAAAAAAAGAACGCACTGGTGAGCTCTGCAACACAAAAAGGCCTGGACGTCCACGGAAGACAACAGTGGTGGATGATCGTAGGATCCTTTCCAAGCCTCCCCTCTCCCCTTCTGCAGGGGCATTTTCATGTGTGTGATTGTGTGGAAAGGGACCCTCCCCGTGTGAGAGGAAGGTGATGGTATCGAGGCAGAAAGCAGGTGTGCACCTTGTGCAGGAGCCTGGAATGTGAGCCTGGGGCAGCCTCTTCCACTCGATCTGTACCTAGGTCTGCAGGGAACCAGTTCCCCCCGGTCCTCTCGCTGTAAAATGAAACCTCACTGCATAGTGCCCCTCACCCTCTTTCTGGAAAGACTTATTTAACTTTAAAAACAAACTCTAAGGTGTGAATTCCCAAAAATATATTTCCCCCGCAGCAAAGAGAAAGGCTAATTACAGACGGGCCAGAGAGAAGGTATAGAAAGTAGAATGACAGCAGTGTCCATGTGAGAGCTGCACAGAATAATTACCCACACCACGGATACCCGAGGGTCCGGCGTTAAGCAAATGGTTATTGGTGAGGGTAGAATCAGAGTGGGGAAAGCAGCTACCCATGGAGCTGTGATGGCAGATACAGGAGATATGTTTAAGGAAAGAATACTATAACGTCATCTCAGACGTCATTAGTAACCGGAATGGGAAATTTAGCCGCGACCGTCTCGCCGCTGGACACTGACCCACTTCTACGATAAGGTATGTTTTAGAGTAAAGGGTTAGCTTTAGGGGTTTTAATGGTTCGGGTAAGGGGTTAAGGTTGTTAGGGTAGGGGGTAGCGTTAGTATTAGGGGTGTGATGGTGAGGGGGTAACCAGGCTTAATAATAAAGGTTAAGCCCACTTGGTTACCCCTGATCCGTGTCTTAAGGTCCTAGAGTGTCAGCTCTTGGACCTAACTGTCGTATATACATCACTGTGACTGTGTGTAAATTATGCGACAATGCAGTATTTGTGTGTTTTTTGCCTTTCCCGGGGTGCCAGCCAGCAGAGATTGCAGGGCTTGGAGTTTCAGGGGGGTGGGCGGGGGGTTTTGCAGAGAAACGTCTGTCAGATTGTGGCTATGTAGCGGGGTCCCCGAGTTACGGGATACCCCAAAGATGTACCCGAGAAGCAGGTAAGATTCTCGGATACATCGAAGCACAGCACTCTGGTCAAAATCCTACCCTGGAAACGTTCTTACGACTCACCGCCAAGGTTCCCTGCTTCAGCACAGACCAGAAAGTTAGAAATGGGGCATAGGGGATCATGGTATCCTCAGAACAGTACAGGGGTCCCTAGCATATGGAGGGATGATCAGTTCATGCCCAGTCACCCGGAACCTGGTATAGGGGTTTAGGGGGTGCTCCAGCTATGTGATAGATAAAGCTGCAAGGGTTTTATTTGTGTGCAAATTCTAAAGTCAGGTTTCTGTAGTGTGGCCGGGATGAGGCTAGTAAGAGTAGAAAGTATATCATCTTATTCCATCCGCTTACACCAGAAAGGGGACATAGACAGTTTTAGCACAAGACACAGGGGAAAAGCATATTTTATTAAAGTGTACATTTAATACAGGTATATAATGTTTGATGCACTGTATAGGAACTGAGGGATTTACAAGTCCATGGTTCCAGGGGCCAAATGGCTACCAAGCTTGGTGCCACTGAGCCTGCTCATGTCCCGGAGTTGAAACCCTCAGGGATGCCTAGGTGTTAGAAAAGGAGGAGTACTGTAGTTATACTTGAGTACCCACGTCGTGGGCTAACAAAGGGCTATCTGGCAACTATTTGCCCAATCCCAGACTTTGCGGAGCCTGGAAGAGTGGGGGGCTCAATATCCTAAGAGGCAGAGGTGCCAGGTTGGCACATGCCCCTTAGCAGAATTGAAATCAGTGCCTGCCCGGCTTCAGTATACCGGCAAATCGGTGATAGGCTGGCACAGGAATTCCCACGCGCTGACTGGCTGTAGTAGTTTGTGAATGTAGAGGGAGAGGGGGATTGGCCCGGTATTAAAGGGGTTGCACCCCATATGGCCACCCCCTGACCTCACCAGGGAGGCAAGGGGTTAACTGGACTGCGGTCCAGGAATGTGGTTTTTACCTTGCTGCAACATTCCAATGTGTATTCCCCCTGTTATCATGTATTGTCATCATGTCAGTGTCTGCACCACACACACACTGGGATGCATCTGGGAGGAGAAGGGTTAATAGTTAGGAAGTGATTATAGCCCTTTGTTCCATGTTCCCGCCTTTTCAGGCTCCATTTTGCAGGGTCCCATAGGTCGCCATTGCAGCTCCATTCATTCCAATGGCGAATCCAGCAGTTTTGGACCTGTTTCCAGCAAAGACCAGCAGGTGGCGTCCAAGAGGAGGAGCGGCTGTTTCCCATTGTGTCAATGGGCCCATTGACTTCAATGGGGATTCCTCGACGCCGACCTCCAGGAACAGGTTGGCAGGTCGTGCCATTGACTCCAATGGCGGAGAAAAGAACAGCGCGAGAAAATGGCTAAGTCCGAAACCATAAAAAGTGTAAGCACATATCTCCGGTTCTGGGAGGACCAGAGGGCTGGGAGTTGGGTCACCTGTAGTCACTGTTCCGGCATGACTGCATGGTCATTCCCAGCCCTCTCCGACCAACCAGACGAGTGTGGGCAACTGTACAGATTGGTGATTTCCTCATAGACGTCAATGGCGGCGTTCCTCCATTGAAAGGCTATGGCGGAGAAGTCCCATAGACGTCAACGGCGGAGTTGCCCCATTGAAAGTCCATGGCGGCGGAACCCATTGACTTCAACGGCGGAGTTGCTCCATTGAAAGCCCATGGCGGCGGAGCCCGTTGATTTCAATGGGAAAAGAGTGAAAAACAGAGATTTATTTTAAAGCGGAGAATCCTGTGTTAAAGAAATAAAAGTTTTAAACTGCATTTTGTGTATCTCCGGTCTGGAAGGTCGCAGTGGGCTGAAACTTGGCCACCATAGAGAGTCACTACCGGCATGAGAGAGACTGGCCGGTTTCAGCCCGCTGGGCCCAACAGAACGGATTATTTTAATACTGCACCGACACACTTTATCCGAGCAAATACCCGGTATGTACCTGGCAGATACCTGGAATGCGCCGCTCCTCACCTCTGACAAGCCCCGTTGCATTTGCCTTCCCAGCCTGGGTTCATGCCTGGCTGACGGGCGGCTGATCTGTTAAATGATAATGATTAGGATTTAATAGGCTGCAATGCTTCGCGTGTCTACCAGATGGCATAAATTCATGAATTGTAATGCAGTATATATATATATACTGTGCAGTATTGCAGCCAGCTGGAATAAAATGCTTCAATCCCGGCTTGGAAAATAACTCAATGCACTCGGGCAGAAAACAGTCACAAACCTCAATACACCCGGGTATACCCGAATTCGTGGGACTAGCCGAGCTCGAATAAACTGTGTCGCCAGTGTATGTCTTAATTTTAAAAACTGTATTGAATTTCGAAGCGGGGATAAAAGCCCGAGAAGATTCCTGCCATCTGTGGAATGTAAATGCTCAGGGGGGAGACCTATTGTCTACAACAGACTCCCTGATCAAAGGCTCAGTCACCCTAGCTGTATACATTAGGGCGGAGGAATGCAGGGCTTGAGTGGTTTGTAAGTGCTATAACTCACACCTACAAACAAAGAGTTTCCTGACCAGGTTCCCCATCTGGTAGACTTGTCGGCGCCCTGACTTTTGTGTTGGGTTAAAGAAGTGAGACCCCCTAGGGCCCAAAGTACGCATGTGCCAACTAGCTGGGGGGCATGGGTTATCAATGTTCCCACGTTAGAGATTGGGTGCAGGTAATTGTTCTCCAATAGCCTGCACTCAATGATAGATATAGGACTGAAATGATATATAAAGCGGTGTCAGCCCTATATCCTTTGTCTTCATTTTTACCAACTGATTGATGCCTGATTGCTAATGAATTGCTAATCGAGTTCCTGATTACTTCTTCATTCCCACTCCCTAAGTAAGTGTGTTTCTTGTTTGTTATTTGTACCATCTGCTGTGTTCACCTATCTAAGGACTAAATTCTTTTTATTATATCTAAGCCGTGTTCAGTTCAACCCAGTCATTTGGTATATATTATATCCTGTCATAAGTTACCGTGACAGTGAATGGGACTCCAAAACCTATAAGAAACCTGGCAGCCAATCAGGACCTCAGATTCTAAGCGCCAAACCATCAGCGTCAAATTTAAAGATGCTCTGGAAGGAATAGACGTGAGCCGACTTCAGAGATTTCAAGGCGAGATATTGTCTAAGTCCCGCTTTTCAGGGGCCAAGTTCTGAAAACAGGACGTATCAGTCGCGGCTGGAATTGCTTCTGTCAGAGGCTCCGCCCTCGCGGCCCGCGCAGCGTCTGTCAGAGGCTCCGGCCTCGCGGCCCGCGCAGCGTCTGTCAGAGGCTCCGCCCTCGCGGCCCGCGCAGCTTCTGTCAGAGGCTCCGCCCTCGCGGCCCGCGCAGCTTCTGTCAGAGGCTCCGCCCTCGCAGCCCGCGCAGCGTCTGTCAGAGGCTCCGCCCTCGCGACCCGCGCAGCTTCTGTCAGAGGCTCCGCCCTCGCGGCGCGGCAGCGATTCCAACGCCTTAGTGATAAGGGGCGGTTTTAATAAATACCTGAGCAGCCATTTTAATAGTCCCTGTAGAAAACATGTCCCCCTCCCCCCCTAATATTTCTTTAAACACAAAAATACCTGCAGGATATCACAGTGATGCCGAGTATGACATGGGAAATAAAGGCAATTTATATCACATTTGTTTTAACTGGTTAACGCCTCCAGTACCAGTACCAGTACCAGTACCAGAAGGCCTCTGTGGTACTGGAGGCTGAATGGGTGAAATCAGGGGCGGCCAACTCCAGTCCCCAAGGGACACCAACAGGTCAGGTTTTCAGGATATGCTTGAGCACAGGTGGCTCAATCAGAATGACTGAACCCCCTGCGCTGAAGCAGGGATATCCTGAGCCTGACCTGTTGGTGGCCCATGAGTACGGGAGTTGGCCGCTCTTGGCTTAAATCCTTTTGCCACCAGAGGGGCCAGAAATGCATTGCTTTGGCTGCCAAAGAGTTAACAGCTCTACCACCTCTGCAGTAGGTGCCCTTCCTGTGCCACCCCTGGGTGGGTGCTGCTCCGGGCGTGGCATTGATCCGGCGTGTGACTCACTGCTTAGTCACCGAGGGGAGGAGGCACCTTTAAAGGCCTCCGGCATCGTCAGGATTACAAAGAAGGGACATGTATATTTATAAAAGGCACAAGGACAAGCTGCATATAATGTACACTGCAGGGGGAGATTTAATACCCCACTAAAGGGGGGTGGGGGGGTTGGTGTGTGTATATATTATATATATATATATATGTAGCCAGGTCCCCTCTGGCTCCCCAGACATCCGTTTTTCTCTCCCTTACCTGCGACAGCGTGAGGGCAGTTGCAGGGGTGAGTGTGTTGCCGGGGGGCTCCCGGTGGCATACACAACAGGCTGCCGCCATCTTGGATGTGTTCGTGCATGCGCGGAGGTTCGCGCGTGCGCAGAAGAGTTGCGGCGGCCAATATAGTGAGCGCGAAGGGGCAGATCTGGCGCTCCGTAGCGCAGGGACTCCCCAAGGTTGCGCAGACACAGAAGAGAGCAGTGGCGGCCATTACAGCATTGAGCACGCGCAGCCGACATAGCGCACGCGGCCCCAATAATAGAAAGGCTCTCCAGGGACTACAGTTCCCAGCAGCCCCAGGGGCTGGAGCCCAGGTGACACCAGGGAGCCAATGTAAGAGTGAGATTCTCCTGAGCAGAGAGATATACATTGTTGCGAGCAGTGAGAGAGTCAGTTGGATCCAGGAAGAGATTGGGGAAGGTAGTGTACAGAGAGCAGTGCTCTGCTGTACTAGGCCAGAGAAACCCCAGGCCCCAGGTAGGCCCCACTCCCCACTAGGTTAGTGGGTAAATTATAGGGACGGCCCCTTAGGTAGGGACCCTGCCCTTAGCTGAGCGTCAGTTTAGTCAGTGACACAGCTGCAGTGCTGTGTGCTCTGACAAGAAGAGACAGTGACACAGCTGCAGTGCTGTGTGCTCTGACAAGAAGAGACAGTGACACAGCTGCAGTGCTGTGCGCTCTGACAAGAAGAGACAGTGACACAGCTGCAGTGCTGTGCGCTCTGACAAGGAGAGACAGTGACACAGCTGCAGTGCTGTGCGCTCTGACAAGAAGGGTCAGTGACACAGCTGCAGTGCTGTGTGCTCTGACAAGGAGAGACAGTGACACAGCTGCAGTGCTGTGTGCTCTGACAAGAAGAGACAGTGACACAGCTGCAGTGCTGTGTGCTCTGACAAGAAGAGACAGTGACACAGCTGCAGTGCTGTGTGCTCTGACAAGAAGAGACAGTGACACAGCTGCAGTGCTGTGTGCTCTGACAAGGAGAGACAGTGACACAGCTGCAGTGCTGTGTGCTCTGACAAGAAGAGACAGTGACACAGCTGCAGTGCTGTGTGCTCTGACAAGAAGAGACAGTGACACAGCTGCAGTGCTGTGTGCTCTGACAAGAAGAGACAGTGACACAGCTGCAGTGCTGTGCGCTCTGACAAGAAGAGACAGTGACACAGCTGCAGTGCTGTGCGCTCTGACAAGAAGAGACAGTGACACAGCTGCAGTGCTGTGCGCTCTGACAAGGAGAGACAGTGACACAGCTGCTGTGCTGTGCGCTCTGACAAGAAGAGACAGTGACACAGCTGCAGTGCTGTGCGCTCTGACAAGGAGAGACAGTGACACAGCTGCAGTGCTGTGCGCTCTGACAAGAAGAGACAGTGACACAGCTGCAGTGCTGTGCGCTCTGACAAGAAGAGACAGTGACACAGCTGCAGTGCTGTGCGCTCTGACAAGAAGAGACAGTGACACAGCTGCAGTGCTGTGTGCTCTGACAAGAAGAGACAGTGACACAGCTGCAGTGCTGTGCGCTCTGACAAGGAGAGACAGTGACACAGCTGCAGTGCTGTGCGCTCTGACAAGAAGGGTCAGTGACACAGCTGCAGTGCTGTGCGCTCTGACAAGAAGAGACAGTGACACAGCTGCAGTGCTGTGCGCTCTGACAAGAAGAGACAGTGACACAGCTGCAGTGCTGTGCGCTCTGACAAGGAGAGACAGTGACACAGCTGCAGTGCTGTGTGCTCTGACAAGGAGAGACAGTGACACAGCTGCAGTGCTGTGTGCTCTGACAAGAAGAGACAGTGACACAGCTGCAGTGCTGTGCGCTCTGACAAGAAGAGACAGTGACACAGCTGCAGTGCTGTGCGCTCTGACAAGAAGAGACAGTGACACAGCTGCAGTGCTGTGCGCTCTGACAAGGAGAGACAGTGACACAGCTGCAGTGCTGTGCGCTCTGACAAGAAGAGACAGTGACACAGCTGCAGTGCTGTGCGCTCTGACAAGAAGAGACAGTGACACAGCTGCAGTGCTGTGCGCTCTGACAAGAAGAGACAGTGACACAGCTGCAGTGCTGTGTGCTCTGACAAGAAGAGACAGTGACACAGCTGCAGTGCTGTGTGCTCTGACAAGGAGAGACAGTGACACAGCTGCAGTGCTGTGTGCTCTGACAAGAAGAGACTGTGACACAGCTGCAGTGCTGTGTGCTCTGACAAGGAGAGACAGTGACACAGCTGCAGTGCTGTGTGCTCTGACAAGAAGAGACAGTGACACAGCTGCAGTGCTGTGTGCTCTGACAAGGAGAGACAGTGACACAGCTGCAGTGCTGTGTGCTCTGACAAGGAGAGACAGTGACACAGCTGCAGTGCTGTGTGCTCTGACAAGGAGAGACAGTGACACAGCTGCAGTGCTGTGCGCTCTGACAAGAAGAGACAGTGACACAGCTGCAGTGCTGTGTGCTCTGACAAGAAGAGACAGTGACACAGCTGCAGTGCTGTGTGCTCTGACAAGAAGAGACAGTGACACAGCTGCAGTGCTGTGTGCTCTGACAAGGAGAGACAGTGACACAGCTGCAGTGCTGTGTGCTCTGACAAGGAGACAGTGACACAGCTGCAGTGCTGTGCGCTCTGACAAGAAGAGACAGTGACACAGCTGCAGTGCTGTGCGCTCTGACAAGGAGAGACAGTGACACAGCTGCAGTGCTGTGCGCTCTGACAAGAAGAGACAGTGACACAGCTGCAGTGCTGTGCGCTCTGACAAGGAGAGACAGTGACACAGCTGCAGTGCTGTGCGCTCTGACAAGAAGAGACAGTGACACAGCTGCAGTGCTGTGTGCTCTGACAAGGAGAGACAGTGACACAGCTGCAGTGCTGTGCGCTCTGACAAGGAGAGACAGTGACACAGCTGCAGTGCTGTGCGCTCTGACAAGAAGGGTCAGTGACACAGCTGCAGTGCTGTGTGCTCTGACAAGAAGAGACAGTGACACAGCTGCAGTGCTGTGCGCTCTGACAAGAAGAGACAGTGACACAGCTGCAGTGCTGTGCGCTCTGACAAGAAGAGACAGTGACACAGCTGCAGTGCTGTGCGCTCTGACAAGAAGAGACAGTGACACAGCTGCAGTGCTGTGCGCTCTGACAAGAAGAGACAGTGACACAGCTGCAGTGCTGTGTGCTCTGACAAGAAGGGTCAGTGACACAGCTGCAGTGCTGTGTGCTCTGACAAGGAGAGACAGTGACACAGCTGCAGTGCTGTGCGCTCTGACAAGGAGAGACAGTGACACAGCTGCAGTGCTGTGCGCTCTGACAAGGAGAGACAGTGACACAGCTGCAGTGCTGTGCGCTCTGACAAGGAGAGACAGTGACACAGCTGCAGTGCTGTGTGCTGTGACAAGGAGAGACAGTGACACAGCTGCAGTGCTGTGCGCTCTGACAAGGAGAGACTGACACAGCTGCAGTGCTGTGCGCTCTGACAAGGAGAGACAGTGACACAGCTGCAGTGCTGTGCGCTCTGACAAGGAGAGACAGTGACACAGCTGCAGTGCTGTGCGCTCTGACAAGGAGAGACAGTGACACAGCTGCAGTGCTGTGCGCTCTGACAAGGAGAGACAGTGACACAGCTGCAGTGCTGTGCGCTCTGACAAGGAGAGACAGTGACACAGCTGCAGTGCTGTGCGCTCTGACAAGAAGAGACAGTGACACAGCTGCAGTGCTGTGCGCTCTGACAAGGAGAGACAGTGACACAGCTGCAGTGCTGTGCGCTCTGACAAGGAGAGACAGTGACACAGCTGCAGTGCTGTGCGCTCTGACAAGGAGAGACAGTGACACAGCTGCAGTGCTGTGCGCTCTGACAAGGAGAGACAGTGACACAGCTGCAGTGCTGTGTGCTCTGACAAGAAGAGACAGTGACACAGCTGCAGTGCTGTGTGCTCTGACAAGGACAGACAGTGACACAGCTGCAGTGCTGTGCGCTCTGACAAGGAGAGACAGTGACACAGCTGCAGTGCTGTGTGCTCTGACAAGAAGGGTCAGTGACACAGCTGCAGTGCTGTGTGCTCTGACAAGGAGAGACAGTGACACATCTGCAGTGCTGTGTGCTCTGACAAGGAGAGACAGTGTTGCTTTGCAGTGCTGTGTGCTCTGACAAGGAGAGACAGTGACACAGCTGCAGTGCTGTGCGCTCTGACACGGAGAGACAGTGACACAGCTGCAGTGCTGTGTGCTCTGACAAGGAGAGACAGTGACACAGCTGCAGTGCTGTGTGCTCTGACAAGGAGAGACAGTGACACAGCTGCAGTGCTGTGCGCTCTGACAAGGAGAGACAGTGACACAGCTGCAGTGCTGTGCGCTCTGACAAGGAGAGACAGTGACACAGCTGCAGTGCTGTGCGCTCTGACAAGGAGAGACAGTGACACAGCTGCAGTGCTGTGCGCTCTGACAAGAAGAGACAGTGACACAGCTGCAGTGCTGTGTGCTCTGACAAGAAGACAGTGACACAGCTGCAGTGCTGTGCGCTCTGACAAGGAGAGACAGTGACACAGCTGCAGTGCTGTGCGCTCTGACAAGGAGAGACAGTGACACAGCTGCAGTGCTGTGTGCTCTGACAAGAAGAGACAGTGACACAGCTGCAGTGCTGTGTGCTCTGACAAGAAGAGACAGTGACACAGCTGCAGTGCTGTGTGCTCTGACAAGAAGAGACAGTGACACAGCTGCAGTGCTGTGTGCTCTGACAAGAAGAGACAGTGACACAGCTGCAGTGCTGTGTGCTCTGACAAGGAGAGACAGTGACACAGCTGCAGTGCTGTGTGCTCTGACAAGAAGAGACAGTGACACAGCTGCAGTGCTGTGTGCTCTGACAAGAAGAGACAGTGACACAGCTGCAGTGCTGTGCGCTCTGACAAGAAGAGACAGTGACACAGCTGCAGTGCTGTGCGCTCTGACAAGAAGAGACAGTGACACAGCTGCAGTGCTGTGCGCTCTGACAAGGAGAGACAGTGACACAGCTGCAGTGCTGTGCGCTCTGACAAGAAGAGACAGTGACACAGCTGCAGTGCTGTGCGCTCTGACAAGGAGAGACAGTGACACAGCTGCAGTGCTGTGCGCTCTGACAAGAAGAGACAGTGACACAGCTGCAGTGCTGTGCGCTCTGACAAGAAGAGACAGTGACACAGCTGCAGTGCTGTGTGCTCTGACAAGAAGAGACAGTGACACAGCTGCAGTGCTGTGCGCTCTGACAAGGAGAGACAGTGACACAGCTGCAGTGCTGTGCGCTCTGACAAGAAGGGTCAGTGACACAGCTGCAGTGCTGTGTGCTCTGACAAGAAGAGACAGTGACACAGCTGCAGTGCTGTGCGCTCTGACAAGAAGAGACAGTGACACAGCTGCAGTGCTGTGCGCTCTGACAAGGAGAGACAGTGACACAGCTGCAGTGCTGTGTGCTCTGACAAGGAGAGACAGTGACACAGCTGCAGTGCTGTGTGCTCTGACAAGAAGAGACAGTGACACAGCTGCAGTGCTGTGCGCTCTGACAAGAAGAGACAGTGACACAGCTGCAGTGCTGTGCGCTCTGACAAGGAGAGACAGTGACACAGCTGCAGTGCTGTGTGCTCTGACAAGGAGAGACAGTGACACAGCTGCAGTGCTGTGTGCTCTGACAAGAAGAGACAGTGACACAGCTGCAGTGCTGTGTGCTCTGACAAGGAGAGACAGTGACACAGCTGCAGTGCTGTGCGCTCTGACAAGAAGAGACAGTGACACAGCTGCAGTGCTGTGTGCTCTGACAAGGAGAGACAGTGACACAGCTGCAGTGCTGTGTGCTCTGACAAGAAGAGACAGTGACACAGCTGCAGTGCTGTGTGCTCTGACAAGAAGAGACAGTGACACAGCTGCAGTGCTGTGTGCTCTGACAAGGAGAGACAGTGACACAGCTGCAGTGCTGTGTGCTCTGACAAGGAGACAGTGACACAGCTGCAGTGCTGTGCGCTCTGACAAGAAGAGACAGTGACACAGCTGCAGTGCTGTGTGCTCTGACAAGAAGAGAAAGTGACACAGCTGCAGTGCTGTGCGCTCTGACAAGAAGAGACAGTGACACGGCTGCAGTGCTGTGCGCTCTGACAAGAAGAGACAGTGACACAGCTGCAGTGCTGTGCGCTCTGACAAGAAGGGTCAGTGACACAGCTGCAGTGCTGTGCGCTCTGACAAGAAGAGACAGTGACACAGCTGCAGTGCTGTGCGCTCTGACAAGAAGAGACAGTGACACAGCTGCAGTGCTATGTGCTCTGACAAGAAGGGTCAGTGACACAGCTGCAGTGCTGTGCGCTCTGACAAGAAGAGACAGTGACACAGCTGCAGTGCTGTGTGCTCTGACAAGGAGAGACAGTGACACAGCTGCAGTGCTGTGCGCTCTGACAAGAAGAGACAGTGACACAGCTGCAGTGCTGTGTGCTCTGACAAGAAGAGACAGTGACACAGCTGCAGTGCTGTGTGCTCTGACAAGGAGAGACAGTGACACAGCTGCAGTGCTGTGTGCTCTGACAAGGAGACAGTGACACAGCTGCAGTGCTGTGCGCTCTGACAAGAAGAGACAGTGACACAGCTGCAGTGCTGTGCGCTCTGACAAGGAGAGACAGTGACACAGCTGCAGTGCTGTGCGCTCTGACAAGAAGAGACAGTGACACAGCTGCAGTGCTGTGCGCTCTGACAAGGAGAGACAGTGACACAGCTGCAGTGCTGTGCGCTCTGACAAGAAGAGAAAGTGACACAGCTGCAGTGCTGTGTGCTCTGACAAGAAGAGACAGTGACACAGCTGCAGTGCTGTGTGCTCTGACAAGGAGAGACAGTGACACAGCTGCAGTGCTGTGCGCTCTGACAAGGAGAGACAGTGACACAGCTGCAGTGCTGTGCGCTCTGACAAGAAGGGTCAGTGACACAGCTGCAGTGCTGTGGGCTCTGACAAGGAGAGACAGTGACACAGCTGCAGTGCTGTGGGCTCTGACAAGGAGAGACAGTGACACAGCTGCAGTGCTATGTGCTCTGACAAGAAGAGACAGTGACACAGCTGCAGTGCTGTGCGCTCTGACAAGGAGAGACAGTGACACAGCTGCAGTGCTGTGCGCTCTGACAAGAAGGGTCAGTGACACAGCTGCAGTGCTGTGTGCTCTGACAAGAAGAGACAGTGACACAGCTGCAGTGCTGTGCGCTCTGACAAGAAGAGACAGTGACACAGCTGCAGTGCTGTGCGCTCTGACAAGAAGAGACAGTGACACAGCTGCAGTGCTGTGCGCTCTGACAAGAAGAGACAGTGACACAGCTGCAGTGCTGTGTGCTCTGACAAGAAGAGACAGTGACACAGCTGCAGTGCTGTGCGCTCTGACAAGAAGAGACAGTGACACAGCTGCAGTGCTGTGTGCTCTGACAAGAAGGGTCAGTGACACAGCTGCAGTGCTGTGTGCTCTGACAAGGAGAGACAGTGACACAGCTGCAGTGCTGTGCGCTCTGACAAGGAGAGACAGTGACACAGCTGCAGTGCTGTGCGCTCTGACAAGGAGAGACAGTGACACAGCTGCAGTGCTGTGCGCTCTGACAAGGAGAGACAGTGACACAGCTGCAGTGCTGTGCGCTCTGCAAGGAGAGACAGTGACACAGCTGCAGTGCTGTGCGCTCTGACAAGGAGAGACAGTGACACAGCTGCAGTGCTGTGCGCTCTGACAAGGAGAGACAGTGACACAGCTGCAGTGCTGTGCGCTCTGACAAGGAGAGACAGTGACACAGCTGCAGTGCTGTGCGCTCTGACAAGGAGAGACAGTGACACAGCTGCAGTGCTGTGCGCTCTGACAAGGAGAGACAGTGACACAGCTGCAGTGCTGTGCGCTCTGACAAGAAGAGACAGTGACACAGCTGCAGTGCTGTGCGCTCTGACAAGGAGAGACAGTGACACAGCTGCAGTGCTGTGTGCTCTGACAAGAAGAGACAGTGACACAGCTGCAGTGCTGTGCGCTCTGACAAGAAGAGACAGTGACACAGCTGCAGTGCTGTGTGCTCTGACAAGGAGAGACAGTGACACAGCTGCAGTGCTGTGCGCTCTGACAAGAAGGGTCAGTGACACAGCTGCAGTGCTGTGTGCTTTGACAATTAGAGACAGTGACACAGCTGCAGTGCTGTGTGCTCTGACAAGGAGAGACAGTGACACATCTGCAGTGCTGTGTGCTCTGACAAGGAGAGACAGTGTTGCTTTGCAGTGCTGTGTGCTCTGACAAGGAGAGACAGTGACACAGCTGCAGTGCTGTGTGCTCTGACACGGAGAGACAGTGACACAGCTGCAGTGCTGTTCGCTCTGACAAGAAGGGTCAGTGACACAGCTGCAGTGCTGTGCGCTCTGACAAGAAGAGACAGTGACACAGCTGCAGTGCTGTGCGCTCTGACAAGGAGAGACAGTGACACAGCTGCAGTGCTGTGCGCTCTGACAAGGAGAGACAGTGACACAGCTGCAGTGCTGTGTGCTCTGACAAGTAGAGACAGTGACACAGCTGCAGTGCTGTGCGCTCTGACAAGGAGAGACAGTGACACAGCTGCAGTGCTGTGCGCTCTGACAAGGAGAGACAGTGACACAGCTGCAGTGCTGTGCGCTCTGACAAGGAGAGACAGTGACACAGCTGCAGTGCTGTGCGCTCTGACAAGGAGAGACAGTGACACAGCTGCAGTGCTGTGCGCTCTGACAAGGAGAGACAGTGACACAGCTGCAGTGCTGTGCGCTCTGACAAGGAGAGACAGTGACACAGCTGCAGTGCTGTGTGCTCTGACAAGAAGAGACAGTGACACAGCTGCAGTGCTGTGTGCTCTGACAAGGAGAGACAGTGACACAGCTGCAGTGCTGTGCGCTCTGACAAGGAGAGACAGTGACACAGCTGCAGTGCTGTGTGCTCTGACAAGAAGGGTCAGTGACACAGCTGCAGTGCTGTGTGCTCTGACAAGAAGAGACAGTGACACAGCTGCAGTGCTGTGTGCTCTGACAAGGAGAGACAGTGACACATCTGCAGTGCTGTGTGCTCTGACAAGGAGAGACAGTGTTGCTTTGCAGTGCTGTGTGCTCTGACAAGGAGAGACAGTGACACAGCTGCAGTGCTGTGTGCTCTGACAAGGAGAGACAGTGACACAGCTGCAGTGCTGTGTGCTCTGACAAGAAGGGTCAGTGACACAGCTGCAGTGCTGTGTGCTCTGACAAGAAGAGACAGTGACACAGCTGCAGTGCTGTGTGCTCTGACACGGAGAGACAGTGACACAGCTGCAGTGCTGTGTGCTCTGACAAGGAGAGACAGTGACACAGCTGCAGTGCTGTGTGCTCTGACAAGGAGAGACAGTGACACAGCTGCAGTGCTGTGCGCTCTGACAAGGAGAGACAGTGACACAGCTGCAGTGCTGTGCGCTCTGACAAGGAGAGACAGTGACACAGCTGCAGTGCTGTGCGCTCTGACAAGGAGAGACAGTGACACAGCTGCAGTGCTGTGCGCTCTGACAAGAAGAGACAGTGACACAGCTGCAGTGCTGTGTGCTCTGACAAGAAGACAGTGACACAGCTGCAGTGCTGTGCGCTCTGACAAGGAGAGACAGTGACACAGCTGCAGTGCTGTGCGCTCTGACAAGGAGAGACAGTGACACAGCTGCAGTGCTGTGTGCTCTGACAAGAAGAGACAGTGACACAGCTGCAGTGCTGTGTGCTCTGACAAGGAGAGACAGTGACACAGCTGCAGTGCTGTGTGCTCTGACAAGGAGAGACAGTGACACAGCTGCAGTGCTGTGTGCTCTGACAAGAAGAGACAGTGACACAGCTGCAGTGCTGTGTGCTCTGACAAGAAGGGTCAGTGACACAGCTGCAGTGCTGTGCGCTCTGACAAGGAGAGACAGTGACACAGCTGCAGTGCTGTGCGCTCTGACAAGGAGAGACAGTGACACAGCTGCAGTGCTGTGTGCTCTGACAAGAAGAGACAGTGACACAGCTGCAGTGCTGTGTGCTCTGACAAGAAGAGACAGTGACACAGCTGCAGTGCTGTGTGCTCTGACAAGAAGGGTCAGTGACACAGCTGCAGTGCTGTGCGCTCTGACAAGAAGAGACAGTGACACAGCTGCAGTGCTGTGCGCTCTGACAAGGAGAGACAGTGACACAGCTGCAGTGCTGTGCGCTCTGACAAGGAGAGACAGTGACACAGCTACAGTGCTGTGTGCTCTGACAAGAAGAGACAGTGACACAGCTGCAGTGCTGTGTGCTCTGACAAGAAGGGTCAGTGACACAGCTGCAGTGCTGTGCGCTCTGACAAGGAGAGACAGTGACACAGCTGCAGTGCTGTGCGCTCTGACATGGAGAGACAGTGACACAGCTGCAGTGCTGTGCGCTCTGACAAGGAGAGACAGTGACACAGCTGCAGTGCTGTGTGCTCTGACAAGAAGAGACAGTGACACAGCTGCAGTGCTGTGTGCTCTGACAAGAAGAGACAGTGACACAGCTGCAGTGCTGTGTGCTCTGACAAGAAGAGACAGTGACACAGCTGCAGTGCTGTGTGCTCTGACAAGAAGGGTCAGTGACACAGCTGCAGTGCGGTGTGCTCTGACAAGGAGAGACAGTGACACAGCTGCAGTGCTGTGTGCTCTGACAAGGAGAGACAGTGACACAGCTGCAGTGCTGTGTGCTCTGACACGGAGAGACAGTGACACAGCTGCAGTGCTGTGTGCTCTGACACGGAGAGACAGTGACACAGCTGCAGTGCTGTGTGCTCTGACAAGGAGAGACAGTGACACAGCTGCATTGCTGTGTGCTCTGACAAGAGAGACAGTGACACAGCTGCAGTGCTGTGTGCTCTGACAAGAAGAGACAGTGACACAGCTGCAGTGCTGTGTGCTCTGACAAGGAGGACAGTGACACAGCTGCAGTGCTGTGTGCTCTGACAAGGAGAGACAGTGACACAGCTGCAGTGCTGTGTGCTCTGACAAGAAGGGTCAGTGACACAGCTGCAGTGCTGTGTGCTCTGACAAGGAGAGACAGTGACACAGCTGCAGTGCTGTGTGCTCTGACAAGAGAGGTCAGTGGACACAGCTGCAGTGCTGTGTGCTCTGACAAGGAGAGACAGTGACACAGCTGCAGTGCTGTGTGCTCTGACAAGGAGAGACAGTGACACAGCTGCAGTGCTGTGTGCTCTGGCAAGAAGGGTCAGTGACACAGCTGCAGTGCTGTGCGCTCTGACAAGAAGAGACAGTGACACAGCTGCAGTGCTGTGCGCTCTGACAAGAAGAGACAGTGACACAGCTGCAGTGCTGTGTGCTCTGACAAGAAGAGACAGTGACACAGCTGCAGTGCTGTGTGCTCTGACAAGGAGAGACAGTGACACAGCTGCAGTGCTGTGTGCTCTGACAAGAAGAGACAGTGACACAGCTGCAGTGCTGTGAGCTCTGACAAGAAGAGACAGTGACACAGCTGCAGTGCTGTGCGCTCTGACAAGAAGAGACAGTGACACAGCTGCAGTGCTGTGCGCTCTGACAAGAAGAGACAGTGACACAGCTGCAGTGCTGTGCGCTCTGACAAGGAGAGACAGTGACACAGCTGCAGTGCTGTGTGCTCTGACAAGAAGGGTCAGTGACACAGCTGCAGTGCTGTGTGCTCTGACAAGGAGAGACAGTGACACAGCTGCAGTGCTGTGTGCCTCTGACAAGGAGAGACAGTGACACAGCTGCAGTGCTGTGTGCTCTGCAAGAAGGGTCAGTGACACAGCTGCAGTGCTGTGCGCTCTGACAAGAAGAGACCAGTGACACAGCTGCAGTGCTGTGCGCTCTGACAAGAAGAGACAGTGACACAGCTGCAGTGCTGTGTGCTCTGACAAGGAGAGACAGTGACACAGCTGCAGTGCTGTGTGCTCTGACAAGAAGAGACAGTGACACAGCTGCAGTGCTGTGTGCTCTGACAAGGAGAGACAGTGACACAGCTGCAGTGCTGTGTGCTCTGACAAGAAGAGACAGTGACACAGCTGCAGTGCTGTGCGCTCTGACAAGAAGAGACAGTGACACAGCTGCAGTGCTGTGCGCTCTGACAAGAAGAGACAGTGACACAGCTGCAGTGCTGTGCGCTCTGACAAGAAGAGACAGTGACACAGCTGCAGTGCTGTGCGCTCTGACAAGGAGAGACAGTGACACAGCTGCAGTGCTGTGTGCTCTGACAAGAAGGGTCAGTGACACAGCTGCAGTGCTGTGCTGCTCTGACAAGAAGAGACAGTGACAACAGCTGCAGTGCTGTGTGCTCTGACAAGGAGAGACAGTGACACAGCTGCAGTGCTGTGTGCTCTGACAAGGAGAGAGACAGTGACACAGCTGCAGTGCTGTGTGCTCTGACAAGAGAGACAGTGACACAGACTGCAGTGCTGTGCGCTCTGACAAGTAGAGACAGTGACACAGCTGCAGTGCTGTGTGCTCTGACAAGAAGAGGTCAGTGACACAGCTGCAGTGCTGTGTGCTCTGACAAGAAGAGACAGTGACACAGCTGCAGTGCTGTGCGCTCTGACAAGGAGAGACAGTGACACAGCTGCAGTGCTGTGCCGCTCTGACAAGAAGAGACAGTGACACAGCTGCAGTGCTGTGTGCTCTGACAAGAAGAGACAGTGACACAGCTGCAGTGCTGTGCGCTCTGACAAGAAGAGTCAGTGACACAGCTGCAGTGCTGTGTGCTCTGACAAGAAGGACAGTGACACAGCTGCAGTGCTGTGTCGCTCTGACAAGAAGAGACAGTGACACAGCTGCAGTGCTGTGTGCTCTGACAAGAAGAGACAGTGACACAGCTGCAGTGCTGTGCGCTCTGACAAGAAGAGACAGTGACACAGCTGCAGTGCTGTGCGCTCTGACAAGAAGAGTCAGTGACACAGCTGCAGTGCTGTGTGCTCTGACAAGGAGAGACAGTGACACAGCTGCAGTGCTGTGCGCTCTGACAAGAAGAGGACAGTGACACAGCTGCAGTGCTGTGTGCTCTGACAAGGAAGAGACAGTGACACAGCTGCAGTGCTGTGTGCTCTGACAAGGAAGAGGACAGTGACACAGCTGCAGTGCTGTGCGCTCTGACAAGAAGAGTCAGTGACACAGCTGCAGTGCTGTGCCTCTGACAAGGAAGAGACAGTGACACAGCTGCAGTGCTGTGTGCTCTGACAAGGAAGAGACAGTGACACAGCTGCAGTGCTGTGCGCTCTGACAAGGAAGAGTCCAGTGACACAGCTGCAGTGCTGTGTGCTCTGACAGAAGAGACAGTGACACAGCTGCAGTGCTGTGTGCTCTGACAAGAGAGACAGTGACACAGCTGCAGTGCTGTGTGCTCTGACAAGGAGAGACAGTGACACAGCTGCAGTGCTGTGTCGCTCTGACAAGGAGAGACAGTGACACAGCTGCAGTGCTGTGTGCTCTGACAAGGAGAGACAGTGACACAGCTGCAGTGCTGTGCGCTCTGACAAGGAGAGACAGTGACACAGCTGCAGTGCTGTGTCGCTCTGACAAGGAGAGACAGTGACACAGCTGCAGTGCTGTGTGCTCTGACAAGAAGAGACAGTGACACAGCTGCAGTGCTGTGTGCTCTGACAAGGAGAGACAGTGACACAGCTGCAGTGCTGTTGCCTCTGACAAGGAGAGACAGTGACACAGCTGCAGTGCTGTGTGCTCTGACAAGGAGAGGGTCAGTGACACAGCTGCAGTGCTGTGTGCTCTGACAAGGAGAGACAGTGACACAGCTGCAGTGCTGTGTGCTCTGACAAGGAGAGACAGTGACACATCTGCAGTGCATGTGTGCTCTGACAAGGAGAGACAGTGTTGCTTTGCAGTGCTGTGTGCTCTGACAAGGAGAGACAGTGACACAGCTGCAGTGCTGTGTGCTCTGACAAGGAGAGACAGTGACACAGCTGCAGTGCTGTGTGCTCTGACAAGAAGGGTCAGTGACACAGCTGCAGTGCTGTGTGCTCTGACAAGAAGAGACAGTGACACAGCTGCAGTGCTGTGTGCTCTGACACGGAGAGACGATGGACACAGCTGCAGTGCTGTGTGCTCTGACAAGCGAGAGGACAGTGACACAGCTGCAGTGCTGTGTGCTCTGACAAGGAGAGACAGTGATCACAGCTGCAGTGCTGTGCGCTCTGAAGTGCTGTGCGCTCTGACAAGGAGAGACAGTGACACAGCTGCAGTGCTGTGCGCTCTGACAAGGAGAGACAGTGACACAGCTGCAGTGCTGTGTGCTCTGACAAGAAGAGACAGTGACACAGCTGCAGTGCTGTGTGCTCTGACAAGGAGAGACAGTGACACAGCTGCAGTGCTGTGTGCTCTGACAAGGAGAGACAGTGACACAGCTGCAGTGCTGTGTGCTCTGACAAGAAGAGACAGTGACACAGCTGCAGTGCTGTGTGCTCTGACAAGAAGGGTCAGTGACACAGCTGCAGTGCTGTGCGCTCTGACAAGGAGAGACAGTGACACAGCTGCAGTGCTGTGCGCTCTGACAAGGAGAGACAGTGACACAGCTGCAGTGCTGTGTGCTCTGACAAGAAGAGACAGTGACACAGCTGCAGTGCTGTGTGCTCTGACAAGAAGGGTCAGTGACACAGCTGCAGTGCTGTGTGCTCTGACAAGGAGAGACAGTGACACAGCTGCAGTGCTGTGTGCTCTGACAAGGAGAGACAGTGACACAGCTGCAGTGCTGTGTGCTCTGACACGGAGAGACAGTGACACAGCTGCAGTGCTGTGTGCTCTGACACGGAGAGACAGTGACACAGCTGCAGTGCTGTGTGCTCTGACAAGGAAGAGACAGTGACACAGCTGCATTGCTGTGTGCTCTGACAAGAAGAGACAGTGACACAGCTGCAGTGCTGTGTGCTCTGACAAGAAGAGACAGTGACACAGCTGCAGTGCTGTGTGCTCTGACAAGGAGAGACAGTGACACAGCTGCAGTGCTGTGTGCTCTGACAAGGAGAGACAGTGACACAGCTGCAGTGCTGTGTGCTCTGACAAGAAGGGTCAGTGACACAGCTGCAGTGCTGTGTGCTCTGACAAGGAGAGACAGTGACACAGCTGCAGTGCTGTGTGCTCTGACAAGAAGGGTCAGTGACACAGCTGCAGTGCTGTGTGCTCTGACAAGGAGAGACAGTGACACAGCTGCAGTGCTGTGTGCTCTGACAAGGAGAGACAGTGACACAGCTGCAGTGCTGTGTGCTCTGGCAAGAAGGGTCAGTGACACAGCTGCAGTGCTGTGCGCTCTGACAAGAAGAGACAGTGACACAGCTGCAGTGCTGTGCGCTCTGACAAGAAGAGACAGTGACACAGCTGCAGTGCTGTGTGCTCTGACAAGAAGAGACAGTGACACAGCTGCAGTGCTGTGTGCTCTGACAAGGAGAGACAGTGACACAGCTGCAGTGCTGTGTGCTCTGACAAGAAGAGACAGTGACACAGCTGCAGTGCTGTGCGCTCTGACAAGAAGAGACAGTGACACAGCTGCAGTGCTGTGCGCTCTGACAAGAAGAGACAGTGACACAGCTGCAGTGCTGTGCGCTCTGACAAGAAGAGACAGTGACACAGCTGCAGTGCTGTGCGCTCTGACAAGGAGAGACAGTGACACAGCTGCAGTGCTGTGTGCTCTGACAAGAAGGGTCAGTGACACAGCTGCAGTGCTGTGTGCTCTGATAAGGAGAGACAGTGACACAGCTGCAGTGCTGTGTGCTCTGACAAGGAGAGACAGTGACACAGCTGCAGTGCTGTGTGCTCTGGCAAGAAGGGTCAGTGACACAGCTGCAGTGCTGTGCGCTCTGACAAGAAGAGACAGTGACACAGCTGCAGTGCTGTGCGCTCTGACAAGAAGAGACAGTGACACAGCTGCAGTGCTGTGTGCTCTGACAAGAAGAGACAGTGACACAGCTGCAGTGCTGTGTGCTCTGACAAGGAGAGACAGTGACACAGCTGCAGTGCTGTGTGCTCTGACAAGAAGAGACAGTGACACAGCTGCAGTGCTGTGCGCTCTGACAAGAAGAGACAGTGACACAGCTGCAGTGCTGTGCGCTCTGACAAGAGAGACAGTGACACAGCTGCAGTGCTGTGCGCTCTGACAAGAAGAGACAGTGACACAGCTGCAGTGCTGTGCGCTCTGACAAGGAGAGACAGTGACACAGCTGCAGTGCTGTGTGCTCTGACAAGAAGGGTCAGTGACACAGCTGCAGTGCTGTGCGCTCTGACAAGAAGAGACAGTGACACAGCTGCAGTGCTGTGTGCTCTGACAAGGAGAGACAGTGACACAGCTGCAGTGCTGTGTGCTCTGACAAGGAGAGACAGTGACACAGCTGCAGTGCTGTGTGCTCTGACAAGAGAGACAGTGACACAGCTGCAGTGCTGTGCGCTCTGACAAGTAGAGACAGTGACACAGCTGCAGTGCTGTGTGCTCTGACAAGAAGGGTCAGTGACACAGCTGCAGTGCTGTGTGCTCTGACAAGAAGAGACAGTGACACAGCTGCAGTGCTGTGCGCTCTGACAAGGAGAGACAGTGACACAGCTGCAGTGCTGTGCGCTCTGACAAGAGAGAGACAGTGACACAGCTGCAGTGCTGTGTGCTCTGACAAGAAGAGACAGTGACACAGCTGCAGTGCTGTGCGCTCTGACAAGAAGAGTCAGTGACACAGCTGCAGTGCTGTGTGCTCTGACAAGAAGACAGTGACACAGCTGCAGTGCTGTGCGCTCTGACAAGAAGAGACAGTGACACAGCTGCAGTGCTGTGTGCTCTGACAAGAAGACAGTGACACAGCTGCAGTGCTGTGCGCTCTGACAAGAAGAGACAGTGACACAGCTGCAGTGCTGTGCGCTCTGACAAGAAGAGTCAGTGACACAGCTGCAGTGCTGTGTGCTCTGACAAGAAGAGACAGTGACACAGCTGCAGTGCTGTGCGCTCTGACAAGAAGAGACAGTGACACAGCTGCAGTGCTGTGTGCTCTGACAAGAAGAGACAGTGACACAGCTGCAGTGCTGTGTGCTCTGACAAGAAGAGACAGTGACACAGCTGCAGTGCTGTGCGCTCTGACAAGAAGAGTCAGTGACACAGCTGCAGTGCTGTGCGCTCTGACAAGGAGAGACAGTGACACAGCTGCAGTGCTGTGTGCTCTGACAAGAAGAGACAGTGACACAGCTGCAGTGCTGTGCGCTCTGACAAGAAGAGTCAGTGACACAGCTGCAGTGCTGTGTGCTCTGACAAGAAGAGACAGTGACACAGCTGCAGTGCTGTGTGCTCTGACAAGAAGAGACAGTGACACAGATGCAGTGCTGTGTGCTCTGACAAGGAGAGACAGTGACACAGATGCAGTGCTGTGTGCTCTGACAAGAAGAGACAGTGACACAGATGCAGTGCTGTGTGCTCTGACAAGATGAGACAGTGACACAGATGCAGTGCTGTGTGCTCTGACAAGGAGAGACAGTGACACAGATGCAGTGCTGTGTGCTCTGACAAGAAGAGACAGTGACACAGATGCAGTGCTGTGTGCTCTGACAAGGAGAGACAGTGACACAGCTGCAGTGCTGTGCGCTCTGACAAGGAGAGACAGTGACACAGCTGCAGTGCTGTGTGCTCTGACAAGAAGAGACAGTGACACAGCTGCAGTGCTGTGCGCTCTGACAAGAAGAGTCAGTGACACAGCTGCAGTGCTGTGTGCTCTGACAAGAAGAGACAGTGACACAGATGCAGTGCTGTGTGCTCTGACAAGGAGAGACAGTGACACAGATGCAGTGCTGTGTGCTCTGACAAGAAGAGTCAGTGACACAGCTGCAGTGCTGTGTGCTCTGACAAGAAGAGACAGTGACACAGCTGCAGTGCTGTGTGCTCTGACAAGGAGAGACAGTGACACAAGATGCAGTGCTGTGTGCTCTGACAAGAAGAGACAGTGACACAGATGCAGTGCTGTGTGCTCTGACAAGAAGAGACAGTGACACAGATGCAGTGCTGTGTGCTCTGACAAGGAGAGACAGTGACACAGCTGCAGTGCTGTGCGCTCTGACAAGGAGAGACAGTGACACAGCTGCAGTGCTGTGCGCTCTGACAAGGAGAGACAGTGACACAGCTGCAGTGCTGTGCGCTCTGACAAGGAGAGACAGTGACACAGCTGCAGTGCTGTGTGCTCTGACAAGGAGAGACAGTGACACAGCTGCAGTGCTGTGCGCTCTGACAAGGAGAGACAGTGACACAGCTGCAGTGCTGTGTGCTCTGACAAGAAGAGACAGTGACACAGCTGCAGTGCTGTGTGCTCTGACAAGGAGAGACAGTGACACAGCTGCAGTGCTGTGCGCTCTGACAAGGAGAGACAGTGACACAGCTGCAGTGCTGTGCGCTCTGACAAGGAGAGACAGTGACACAGCTGCAGTGCTGTGTGCTCTGACAAGGAGAGACAGTGACACAGCTGCAGTGCTGTGCGCTCTGACAAGGAGAGACAGTGACACAGCTGCAGTGCTGTGTGCTCTGACAAGAAGAGACAGTGACACAGCTGCAGTGCTGTGTGCTCTGACAAGGAGAGACAGTGACACAGCTGCAGTGCTGTGTGCTCTGACAAGAAGAGACAGTGACACAGCTGCAGTGCTGTGCGCTCTGACAAGAAGGGTCAGTGACACAGCTGCAGTGCTGTGTGCTCTGACAAGAAGAGACAGTGACACAGCTGCAGTGCTGTGCGCTCTGACAAGAGAGGTCAGTGACACAGCTGCAGGTGCTGTGCTGCTCTGACAAGGAGAGACAGTGACACAGCTGCAGTGCTGTGTGCTCTGACAAGAAGAGACAGTGACACAGCTGCAGTGCTGTGCGCTCTGACAAGAAGGGTCAGTGACACAGCTGCAGTGCTGTGTGCTCTGACAAGAAGAGACAGTGACACAGCTGCAGTGCTGTGCGCTCTGACAAGGAGAGACAGTGACACAGCTGCAGTGCTGTGTGCTCTGACAAGAAGGGTCAGTGACACAGCTGCAGTGCTGTGTGCTCTGACAAGAAGAGACAGTGACACAGCTGCAGTGCTGTGCGCTCTGACAAGAAGAGACAGTGACACAGCTGCAGTGCTGTGTGCTCTGACAAGGAGAGACAGTGACACAGCTGCAGTGCTGTGCGCTCTGACAAGAAGAGACAGTGACACAGCTGCAGTGCTGTGTGCTCTGACAAGAAGGGTCAGTGACACAGCTGCAGTGCTGTGTGCTGTGACAAGAAGAGACAGTGACACAGCTGCAGTGCTGTGTGCTCTGACAAGAAGAGACAGTGACACAGCTGCAGTGCTGTGTGCTCTGACAAGGAGAGACAGTGACACATCTGCAGTGCTGTGTGCTCTGACAAGGAGAGACAGTGTCTTGCAGTGCTGTGTGCTCTGACAAGGAGAGACAGTGACACAGCTGCAGTGCTGTGTGCTCTGACAAGGAGAGACAGTGACACAGCTGCAGTGCTGTGTGCTCTGACAAGAGAGGACAGTGACACAGCTGCAGTGCTGTGTGCTCTGACAAGAAGAGACAGTGACACAGCTGCAGTGCTGTGTGCTCTGACAAGGAGAGACAGTGACACAGCTGCAGTGCTGTGCGCTCTGACAAGGAGAGACAGTGACACAGCTGCAGTGCTGATGTGCTCTGACAAGAAGGAGACAGTGACACAGCTGCAGTGCTGTGTGCTCTGACAAGGAGAGACAGTGACACAGCTGCAGTGCTGTGCGCTCTGACAAGGAGAGACAGTGACACAGCTGCAGTGCTGTGCGCTCTGACAAGAAGGGTCAGTGACACAGCTGCAGTGCTGTGTGCTGTGACAAGGAGAGACAGTGACACAGCTGCAGTGCTGTGTGCTCTGACAAGAAGAGACAGTGACACAGCTGCAGTGCTGTGTGCTCTGACAAGAAGGGTCAGTGACACAGCTGCAGTGCTGTGTGCTGTGACAAGGAGAGACAGTGACACAGCTGCAGTGCTGTGCGCTCTGACAAGAAGAGACAGTGACACAGCTGCAGTGCTGTGTGCTCTGACAAGAAGGGTCAGTGACACAGCTGCAGTGCTGTGTGCTGTGACAAGGAGAGACAGTGACACAGCTGCAGTGCTGTGTGCTCTGACAAGAAGAGACAGTGACACAGCTGCAGTGCTGTGTGCTCTGACAAGAAGAGACAGTGACACAGCTGCAGTGCCTGTGTGCTGTGACAAGGAGAGACAGTGACACAGCTGCAGTGCTGTGTGCTCTGACAAGAAGAGACAGTGACACAGCTGCAGTGCTGTGTGCTCTGACAAGAGAGACAGTGACACAGCTGCCAGTGCTGTGCGCTCTGACAAGGAGAGACAGTGACACAGCTGCAGTGCTGTGTGCTCTGACAAGAAGAGGACAGTGACACAGCTGCAGTGCTGTGCTGTGACAAGAAGACAGTGACACAGCTGCAGTGCTGTGTGCTGTGACAAGAAGAGACAGTGACACAGCTGCAGTGCTGTGTGCTCTGACAAGAAGGGTCAGTGACACAGCTGCAGTGCTGTGTGCTCTGACAAGGAGAGACAGTGACACAGCTGCAGTGCTGTGTGCTGTGACAAGAAGACAGTGACACAGCTGCAGTGCTGTGTGCTGTGACAAGAAGAGACAGTGACACAGCTGCAGTGCTGTGTGCTCTGACAAGAAGAGGACCAGTGACACAGCTGCAGTGCTGTGGGCTCTGACAAGAAGAGACAGTGACACAGCTGCAGTGCTGTGCGCTCTGACAAGGAGAGACAGTGACACAGCTGCAGTGCTGTGCGCTCTGACAAGGAGAGACAGTGACACAGCTGCAGTGCTGTGTGCTCTGACAAGGAGAGACAGTGACACAGCTGCAGTGCTGTGTGCTCTGACAAGGAGAGACAGTGACACAGCTGCAGTGCTGTGCGCTCTGACAAGAAGAGACAGTGACACAGCTGCAGTGCTGTGCGCTCTGACAAGAAGAGACAGTGACACAGCTGCAGTGCTGTGTGCTCTGACAAGGAGAGACAGTGACACAGCTGCAGTGCTGTGTGCTCTGACAAGAAGAGACAGTGACACAGCTGCAGTGCTGTGTGCTCTGACAAGAAGAGACAGTGACACAGCTGCAGTGCTGTGTGCTCTGACAAGGAGAGACAGTGACACAGCTGCAGTGCTGTGCGCTCTGACAAGGAGAGACAGTGACACAGCTGCAGTGCTGTGTGCTCTGACAAGAAGGGTCAGTGACACAGCTGCAGTGCTGTGTGCTCTGACAAGAAGAGACAGTGACACAGCTGCAGTGCTGTGGGCTCTGACAAGAAGAGACAGTGACACAGCTGCAGTGCTGTGCGCTCTGACAAGGAGAGACAGTGACACAGCTGCAGTGCTGTGCGCTCTGACAAGAAGAGACAGTGACACAGCTGCAGTGCTGTGTGCTCTGACAAGAAGAGACAGTGACACAGCTGCAGTGCTGTGCGCTCTGACAAGGAGAGACAGTGACACAGCTGCAGTGCTGTGTGCTCTGACAAGAAGAGACAGTGACACAGCTGCAGTGCTGTGTGCTCTGACAAGAAGAGACAGTGACACAGCTGCAGTGCTGTGCGCTCTGACAAGAAGAGACAGTGACACAGCTGCAGTGCTGTGTGCTCTGACAAGAAGAGACAGTGACACAGCTGCAGTGCTGTGTGCTCTGACAAGAAGAGACAGTGACACAGCTGCAGTGCTGTGTGCTCTGACAAGAAGAGACAGTGACACGAGCTGCAGTGCTGTGTGCTCTGACAAGAAGACAGTGACACAGCTGCAGTGCTGTGTGCTCTGACAAGGAGAGACAGTGACACAGCTGCAGTGCTGTGTGCTCTGACAAGAAGGGACAGTGACACAGCTGCACTGCTGTGTGCTCTGACAAGAAGGGTCAGTGACACAGCTGCAGTGCTGTGCGCTCTGACAAGGAGAGACAGTGACACAGCTGCAGTGCTGTGTGCTCTGACAAGGAGAGACAGTGACACAGCTGCAGTGCTGTGTGCTCTGACAAGAAGGGTCAGTGACACAGCTGCAGTGCTGTGCGCTCTGACAAGGAGAGACAGTGACACAGCTGCAGTGCTGTGCGCTCTGACAAGAAGGGTCAGTGACACAGCTGCAGTGCTGTGCGCTCTGACAAGAGAGACAGTGACACAGCTGCAGTGCTGTGTGCTCTGACAAGGAGAGACAGTGACACAGCTGCAGTGCTGTGTGCTCTGACAAGAAGAGACAGTGACACAGCTGCAGTGCTGTGTGCTCTGACAAGAAGGTCAGTGACACAGCTGCAGTGCTGTGCGCTCTGACAAGGAGAGACAGTGACACAGCTGCAGTGCTGTGTGCTCTGACAAGGAGAGACAGTGACACAGCTGCAGTGCTGTGTGCTCTGACAAGAAGAGACAGTGACACAGCTGCAGTGCTGTGTGCTCTGACAAGAAGGGACAGTGACCCAGCTGCAGTGCTGTGCGCTCTGACAAGAAGAGACAGTGACACAGCTGCAGTGCTGTGCGCTCTGACAAGAAGGGTCAGTGACACAGCTGCAGTGCTGTGCGCTCTGACAAGGAGAGACAGTGACACAGCTGCAGTGCTGTGCGCTCTGACAAGGAGAGACAGTGACACAGCTGCAGTGCTGTGTGCTCTGACAAGGAGAGACAGTGACACAGCTGCAGTGCTGTGCGCTCTGACAAGGAGAGACAGTGACACAGCTGCAGTGCTGTGCGCTCTGACAAGAAGGGTCAGTGACACAGCTGCAGTGCTGTGTGCTCTGACAAGGAGAGACAGTGACACAGCTGCAGTGCTGTGCGCTCTGACAGAAGAGACAGTGACACAGCTGCAGTGCTGTGCGCTCTGACAAGGAGAGACAGTGACACAGCTGCAGTGCTGTGCGCTCTGACAAGAAGAGACAGTGACACAGCTGCAGTGCTGTGCGCTCTGACAAGGAGAGACAGTGACACAGCTGCAGTGCTGTGTGCTCTGACAAGGAGAGACAGTGACACAGCTGCAGTGCTGTGTGCTCTGACAAGAAGGGTCAGTGACACAGCTGCAGTGCTGTGTGCTCTGACAAGGAGAGACAGTGACACAGCTGCAGTGCTATGTGCTCTGACAAGAAGAGACAGTGACCCAGCTGCAGTGCTGTGCGCTCTGACAAGGAGAGACAGTGACACAGCTGCAGTGCTGTGCGCTCTGACAAGGAGAGACAGTGACACAGCTGCAGTGCTGTGTGCTCTGACAGGAGAGACAGTGACACAGCTGCAGTGCTGTGTGCTCTGACAAGAAGAGACAGTGACACAGCTGCAGTGCTGTGTGCTCTGACAAGAAGGGACAGTGACCCAGCTGCAGTGCTGTGCGCTCTGACAAGAAGAGACAGTGACACAGCTGCAGTGCTGTGTGCTCTGACAAGAAGGGTCAGTGACACAGCTGCAGTGCTGTGTGCTCTGACAAGGAGAGACAGTGACACAGCTGCAGTGCTGTGTGCTCTGACAAGGAGAGACAGTGACACAGCTGCAGTGCTGTGTGCTCTGACAAGGAGAGACAGTGACACAGCTGCAGTGCTGTGTGCTCTGACAAGGAGAGACAGTGACACAGCTGCAGTGCTGTGTGCTCTGACAAGAAGGGTCAGTGACACAGCTGCAGTGCTGTGTGCTCTGACAAGGAGAGACAGTGACACAGCTGCAGTGCTGTGTGCTCTGACAAGAAGAGACAGTGACCACAGCTGCAGTGCTGTGTGCTCTGACAAGGAGAGACAGTGACACAGCTGCAGTGCTGTGTGCTCTGACAAGAAGAGACAGTGACACAGCTGCAGTGCTGTGTGCTCTGACAAGAAGGGTCAGTAACACAGCTGCAGTGCTGTGTGCTCTGACAAGGAGAGACAGTGACACAGCTGCAGTGCTGTGCGCTCTGACAAGAAGAGACAGTGACACAGCTGCAGTGCTGTGCGCTCTGACAAGGAGAGACAGTGACACAGCTGCAGTGCTGTGCGCTCTGACAAGGAGAGACAGTGACACAGCTGCAGTGCTGTGTGCTCTGACAAGAAGGGTCAGTGACACAGCTGCAGTGCTGTGTGCTCTGACAAGGAGAGACAGTGACACAGCTGCAGTGCTGTGTGCTCTGACAAGAAGAGACAGTGACACAGCTGCAGTGCTGTGCGCTCTGACAAGAAGAGACAGTGACCCAGCTGCAGTGCTGTGTGCTCTGACAAGAAGAGACAGTGACACAGCTGCAGTGCTGTGTGCTCTGACAAGAAGAGACAGTGACACAGCTGCAGTGCTGTGCGCTCTGACAAGGAGAGACAGTGACACAGCTGCAGTGCTGTGTGCTCTGACAAGGAGAGACAGTGACACAGCTGCAGTGCTGTGTGCTCTGACAAGAAGGGTCAGTGACACAGCTGCAGTGCTGTGTGCTCTGACAAGGAGAGACAGTGACACAGCTGCAGTGCTGTGTGCTCTGACAAGAAGAGACAGTGACACAGCTGCAATGCTGTGTGCTCTGACAAGGAGAGACAGTGACACAGCTGCAGTGCTGTGTGCTCTGACAAGAAGAGACAGTGACACAGCTGCAGTGCTGTGTGCTCTGACAAGAAGGGTCAGTGACACAGCTGCAGTGCTGTGCGCTCTGACAAGAAGAGACAGTGACACGGCTGCAGTGCTGTGCGCTCTGACAAGAAGAGACAGTGACACAGCTGCAGTGCTGTGCGCTCTCACAAGGAGAGACAGTGACACAGCTGCAGTGCTGTGCGCTCTGACAAGGAGAGACAGTGACACAGCTGCAGTGCTGTGTGCTCTGACAAGAAGGGTCAGTGACACAGCTGCAGTGCTGTGTGCTCTGACAAGGAGAGACAGTGACACAGCTGCAGTGCTGTGTGCTCTGACAAGAAGAGACAGTGACCCAGCTGCAGTGCTGTGTGCTCTGACAAGGAGAGACAGTGACACAGCTTCAGTGCTGTGTGCTCTGACACGGAGAGACAGTGACACAGCTGCAGTGCTGTGTGCTCTGACAAGAAGAGACAGTGACACAGCTGCAGTGCTGTGTGCTCTGACAAGAAGAGACAGTGACACAGCTGCAGTGCTGTGTGCTCTGACAAGAAGAGACAGTGACACAGCTGCAGTGCTGTGTGCTCTGACAAGAAGAGACAGTGACACAGCTGCAGTGCTGTGTGCTCTGACAAGAAGAGACAGTGACCAGCTGCAGTGCTGTGTGCTCTGACAAGAAGGGTCAGTGACACAGCTGCAGTGCTGTGCGCTCTGACAAGAAGAGACAGTGACACAGCTGCAGTGCTGTGTGCTCTGACAAGGAGAGACAGTGACACAGCTGCAGTGCTGTGCGCTCTGACAAGGAGAGACAGTGACACAGCTGCAGTGCTGTATGCTGTGACAAGAAAGACAGTGACACAGCTGCAGTGCTGTGCGCTCTGACAAGAAGAGACAGTGACACAGCTGCAGTGCTGTGTGCTCTGACAAGAAGGGTCAGTGACACAGCTGCAGTGCTGTGTGCTCTGACAAGGAGAGACAGTGACACAGCTGCAGTGCTGTGTGCTCTGACAAGAAGAGACAGTGACACAGCTGCAGTGCTGTGTGCTCTGACAAGGAGAGACAGTGACACAGCTGCAGTGCTGTGTGCTCTGACAAGAGAGACAGTGACACAGCTGCAGTGCTGTGTGCTCTGACAAGAAGGGTCAGTGACACAGCTGCAGTGCTGTGTGCTCTGACAAGGAGAGACAGTGACACAGCTGCAGTGCTGTGCGCTCTGACAAGAAGAGACAGTGACAACAGCTGCAGTGCTGTGCGCTCTGACAAGGAGAGACAGTGACACAGCTGCAGTGCTGTGCGCTCTGACAAGGAAGAGACAGTGACACAGCTGCAGTGCTGTGTGCTCTGACAAGAAGGTCAGTGACACAGCTGCAGTGCTGTGTGCTCTGACAAGGAGAGACAGTGACACAGCTGCAGTGCTGTGTGCTCTGACAAGAAGAGACAGTGACCCAGCTGCAGTGCTGTGTGCTCTGACAAGAGAGACAGTGACACAGCTGCAGTGCTGTGTGCTCTGACAAGAAGAGACAGTGACCCAGCTGCAGTGCTGTGTGCTCTGACAAGAGAGGTCAGTGACACAGCTGCAGTGCTGTGCGCTCTGACAAGAAGAGACAGTGACACAGCTGCAGTGCTGTGCGCTCTGACAAGAAGAGACAGTGACACAGCTGCAGTGCTGTGTGCTCTGACAAGAAGAGACAGTGACACAGCTGCAGTGCTGTGTGCTCTGACAAGAAGAGATAGTGACACAGATGCAGTGCTGTGCGCTCTGACAAGAGAGACAGTGACACAGCTGCAGTGCTGTGCGCTCTGACAAGAGAGACAGTGACACAGCTGCAGTGCTGTGCGCTCTGACAAGAGAGGACAGTGACACAGCTGCAGTGCTGTGCTGCTCTGACAAGAAGAGACAGTGACACAGCTGCAGTGCTGTGCGCTCTGACAAGGAAGAGACAGTGACACAGCTGCAGTGCTGTGCGCTCTGACAAGAAGAGACAGTGACACAGCTGCAGTGCTGTGCGCTCTGACAAGGAAGAGACAGTGGACACAGCTGCAGTGCTGTGTGCTCTGACAAGGAGAGACAGTGACACAGCTGCAGTGCTGTGTGCTCTGACAAGAGAGACAGTGACACAGCTGCAGTGCTGTGCGCTCTGACAAGAAGAGACAGTGACACAGCTGCAGTGCTGTGGCTCTGACAAGAAGACAGTGACACAGCTGCAGTGCTGTGTGCTCTGACAAGAAGAGACAGTGACACAGCTGCAGTGCTGTGTGCTCTGACAAGAAGAGGTCAGTGACACAGCTGCAGTGCTGTGCGCTCTGACAAGAGGGTCAGTGACACAGCTGCAGTGCTGTGTGCTCTGACAAGAAGAGACAGTGACCAGCTGCAGTGCTGTGTGCTTGACAAGAAGACAGGACACAGCTGCAGTGCTGTGCGCTCTGACAAGGAGAGACAGTGACACAGCTGCAGTGCTGTGTGCTCTGACAAGGAGAGACAGTGACACAGCTGCAGTGCTGTGTGCTCTGACAAGAAGAGACAGTGACACAGCTGCAGTGCTGTGCGCTCTGACAAGAAGGGTCAGTGACACAGCTGCAGTGCTGTGCGCTCTGACAAGGAGAGACAGTGACACAGCTGCAGTGCTGTGTGCTCTGACAAGGAGAGACAGTGACAAGCTGCAGTGCTGTGTGCTCTGACAAGAAGGGTCAGTGACACAGCTGCAGTGCTGTGCGCTCTGACAAGGAGAGACAGTGACACAGCTGCAGTGCTGTGCGCTCT
>NW_027455037.1:0-47981 GCF_040206685.1 Ascaphus truei
CAGACCTAAAACCAAAGCGGTTCAGCTCTGGAGACCCCCTGCACTTCTACACTATGAATAAAAATGTATTTTAAATGTATTTATTTCAATTCATGTATTTATTTATTTAGATTTATTTATTAATTGTGCTGCTGCTGTGTGTGAATTTTTTTTATTGTGGGTAGCGGGGGTGGGTGAAGGGGGTATTAGCCCCAACGGTGGTTGTTTAGGGCTTGCGGGGGGGGTAGTGGGTGCACTTAACCCCTTCACGACCGTAGCGGTATTAACTGCTACGGTCGTGAAGGGGTTAAGTGCACCCGCAACCCCCCCGCAAGTCCTAAACTCACACCAAGGGCCAAATACCCCCTTCACCCACCCCCGCTACCCACAATAAAAAAAATTCACGCACAGCAGCCCCACAATTAATAAATAAATCTAAATAAATAAATACATGAATATAAATAAATATATATGTATATATATATATATATATATATATATATATATATATATATATATATATATATATATATATATATACAGTATATATATAACAAAAATCCCTGTACATATATATAACCCTTCTACATTTATTTGTAAATTGGTTCATCATGTGTGTGTATATACTGTATATATATATTTATATATATATATATATATATATATATATATATATATATATATATATATATATATATATATACTGCACCGACACACTTTATTCGAGCAAATACCCAGTATGTACCTGGCAGATACCTGGAATGCGCCGCTCCTCACCTCTGACAAGCCCCATTGCGTTTGCCTTCCCAGCCTGGGTTCATGCCTGGCTGACGGGCGGCTGATCTGTTAAATGATAATGATTAGGATTTAATAGGCTGCAATGCTTCGCGTGTCTACCAGATGGCATAAATTCATGAATTGTAATGCAGTATATATATATATATACTGTGCAGTATTGCAGCCAGCGGGAATAAAATGCTTCAATCCCTGCCTGGAAAATACCTCAATGCACTCGGGCAGAAAACAGTCACAAACCTCAATACACCCGGGTATACCCGAATTCGTGGGACTAGCCGAGCTCGAATAAAGTGTGTCGCCAGTGTATAGTGACAGGGTCATTGACTCCATGTATGTGAATAGGAGATGGCAGTATGCATGCTATCCAGTAAACGAGGGGTTAACTCAGCTTGTCAAGCAGACCACAGGTGATTTGAATTAAGCTCCTTCACCTGCTTTAAAAACAGGAAGAGGAAATACCTATGGGGCGGCAGTCTCTCTCTCTGAAGCATAGAGGGAAGACAGAGGAGTGTTAAGACAGACACAAGCTGCCCAAAGCGATCGTGTCCCAAGAGGGAAGAATAAAGCTCCCAGGTAAGGAGCCAACTGCGTTTGCTGTACTTTATTGGGCTGGAATAGGTTAGCTAGCCAGCCAGATAGTTAGCCTGCACTTTTGTTTAGCTAGTACCCCGACCGGGGTTAGGATTTTGTTTCGTTTCAATTTTAAAGGGACAGTGTACCCATTGTTTAGTTACCGTTTTTGGACAAATAAACCCATCAGCATTATTTCACCGGAAAAGACGTGTTGTCTCCTCACTTACCATGACCATCCTGTCACACGTGGTGTCAGAAGTGGGATGTCGAACACCCTGTAAAAGGGGCGGAGCTACAGATTGCGTCTGGTGGAAACTGTCCACATAGTAGCTGCCACTATGGAGGACGTTGTGAAGGCCTTAGTACAGAGCACCACTGTCCAGCAAGAAGCTAACAAACAGGGACAGGACAGCACGGCTGCACAACGCGAGACGAACCGGTTATTTGCAGCCCAGCTTGATGTTGTTGCAGACACACAGAAGCAGCTGATTGAGCAGCTGACCCAGATTAAAATGGTCTTGTCAAGTACGGCCCTGCCGCGGCCCGTCCAGGCGAACGAGTACCTATAGAAAATGATGCCGCACGATGACGTCGAGGGATACCTCAGGTCCTTTGTGCAAATCGCTTCCCGGGAAAGGTGGGCCCGCTCCAAATGGGCTGGGATTATCGCACCCTTTCTACTGGGGAAGCCCAAAAACCGTATTGTGACCTTGACGAAGAAGCCGCAGCAGACTATGACTGTCTGAAAAGCGAAATCCTTGCAAGGATTGGTGTGACTCCCGCAGTTTGTGCACAGAGGTTCCATAAGTGGAAATACCAGGAACAGAAGCCGCCCAGATCCCAGTTATGGGATTTGATTCACATAGCGACCAAGTGGCTAAAACCAGAGGAACATAGCCCGGCACGGATCCTGGAGATGGTGGTGTTGGACCGCTTCATTCGAGCGTTACCCCAGGACCTTCAACAGTGGGTGGGACAGGGAGATCCCCTCTCTTGTGATGCCATGGTTGGCGCAGTGAAGCAGTTTCTGGCTACCCGTGAACTGTCACGCCCCACTCGCACCAACTACAACCCACGTCCCAACACGACCAGTAGAGGCCAGCGCTGGCGCCAGGACACACGACCGTTCACACGATTTGAACGGGTGGAAGAAAACCCGGATAGGGACAGAAACTCTCAATTTCAGAAAGGGTTTCAAGAATGAACTGGACCAATTGTTTGTTTTGAGTGTGGGGAGACGGGGCATATTAAGGCTCGCTGCCCACAGTTGTCTGAGCCAATGGAGTGTGCATATGGTTCTGTGAATCTGAATTTTGTGGAGTGGTGGGTATGACCCACGATGGAAAACGTACCCACAACTTCCTCACCACGGTGATGTTAAATGTTAAAACCAGTCTCCGCACTGGTAGACTCAGGGAGCAATATTAACTTGGTATCCGGGAAGTTGGTTAAGCCTCTCCGGTTACCCCAGGGTGAGAAGTTGCGGGTATTATGTGTACATGGGTGTACGCTTCCGTACACCACGACTCTGATAAAAGTAAAGGTCGAGGGGCAAGTCATCGAAACTAAGGCAGCCATTGTACCAAAGGTACCCCATTCCATAATGTTAGGCTGTAATTTCCCTGCTTTTGACACCCTGATCAGAGGACAGCTCACCTTGAACAATCCTACTCCAGATGAGCTTTTTCCGTTTACAGACCCCGAATTAGTCACCGAGGTGTCTAAAACCCCTAAGTCAAAACGAGAACGTAGGACCGAAAAAAAAAGAGGTACACCCCCACCCCAGTTAGCACTGGTCACTACTCCTAATGGAGAGAGACCAGAGGGAGAAGAGTTGTCCGAGACAGGGCCTGTTGAGGCTCAGGTATATGAGGTACCCGTGGAGGTAACCGACGAAACTCCCGATGAGGAAGGTTTTGGAAATCTAGAACTGTCCCTAACTAACTTTGGTAGAGAACAGGATAATGATCCCTAGTTGAAAAATGGGTTTAGCCAGGTGGTAGAAGTTAATGGGGTCCCGGTAGAAGGAACCACAAAGGAATCCTATCCATATTTCTATATTAAGAATGATTTGTTATACCATGTGAGCCAAGAGGAGGGCCAAGAAATAGAAAAATTGTTGGTACCCTGTTCCTTAGTGAGGAAGGTCCTAGAGCTAGCACACTCTCATTTGTTGGGGGGTCATCTGGGCGTAGAGAAGACACAGCAAAGAATCCTAAAAAGGTTTTACTGGCCAGGGATATATAATGCAGTAAAGAGATTCTATGCCTCTTGTCCCGAGTGTCAGTTGACAGCCCCTCGACCAAGTTTGAGGGCACCATTGATCCCTATGCCTATTATTGAGGTCCCATTTGAGAGGATTGCCATGGATATAGTGGGTCCCTTGGAAAAATCTGCTAAGGGTCATCAGTACATTCTGGTGATCCTAGACTGTGCCACTCGATATCCAGAGGCACTACCTTTACGTAACACTTCCTCCAAAGCTATAGCTAAGGAATTGTTACAGGTATTTTCCTGACTCGGGATACCGAAAGAAATTTTGACAGATCAGGGTACCCCCGTTTACATCTAAGCTTATGCGAGACTTATGTGTAGAGCTAAAAATACAGTCCCTAAGAACCTCTGTGTACCATCCGCAAACGGACGGACTGGTAGAACGATTTAATAAGACGTTGAAGATGATGTTGAGAAAGGTGGTCGCTAGTGATGGGAAGAACTGGGACACCTTGTTGCCTTATTTCTTGTTTGCTATCCGAGAGGTACCACAGGCCTCTACTGGGTTTTCCCCATTTGAACTCCTGTATGGGAGACGCCCAAGAGGGATTCTGGATAGCCTCAAAGAAGAGTGGGAGCAACAAGCTGTGCCAGGGAAAAATGTCGTCCAATTTGTGGAAGATTTGAAAGACCGTATTGCGCATATTACCCCCATAGTCAGACAGCATCTAGAAGAGGCACAGAGGGCCCAACGGAACCTTTACAACAGACAGGCTACGGTTCGTAACTTCCGACCAGGGGATCGAGTAATGGTCCTTGTTTCCACGGCCGAAAGCAAGCTGTTGTCACATTGGCAGGGGCCATATGAGGTTCTAGAACAGGTCGGCCCGGTGAATTATAAAATTTGACAGCCAGACCGGAAGAAGGTAGAGCAGATCTATCACATAAATATATTAAAAGCCTGGAAGGATAGAGAGATATGTCTGTCCGTAGTAGCTAACGAATCCAGGAAAGGGGAGGAACCACTTGTTCAAATATCGGCAGAACTTACGCCTGAACAACACAGAGAAGCTGTAGATTTGGTAAAGAGGAACAGAGATGTCTTTTCCAGCGTACCAGGGAAAACTAGGATGGTTTCTCATGATATCGTCACCAAGCCTGGGGTAGTCATTAAGATAAGACCTTATAGAATCCTAGAAGCTAGAAGAGGGGCTATTCAGTCAGAGGTAAAGAAATTGCTAGATCTAGGCATAATTGAGGAGTCCCATAGTCAATGGTCCAGCCCTATTGTCTTGGTACCTAAGCCAGATGGGACAATACGGTTCTGTAACGACTTCAGAAAAGTAAACGAAGTCTCGAAGTTTGATGCCTATCCTATGCCACGGGTAGACGAGTTAATTGAGAAATTGGCGAGGGCACGTTTTCTAACCACTTTAGATCTTACAAAGGGTTATTGGCAAATCCCCTTAACAAGGTCAGCAAAAGAGAAAACGGCCTTCTCCACACCTGATGGTCTATTTCAATATACTGTTTTACCCTTTGGTCTTCATGGGGCACCTGCAACCTTCCAAAGGTTGATGAATAAGTTGCTACACCCACACTCTAACTACGCCTCAGCGTACTTAGACGATGTAGTAATTCATAGTCCAGATTGGGACTCACATCTAGTAAAGGTTGAAGCAGTGTTAAGAACCTTTCGGGAGGCGGGTCTTACAGCCAATCCAGCTAAATGTTCAGTCGGCCTAGCAGAGGCAAAATATCTTGGCTATGTTGTGGGAAGGGGGACAGTAAAACCCCAGCTCAATAAAGTTGAGGCCATTGAGAGTTGGCCCAGTCCCCTTAAAAAGAAACAAGTTAGGACGTTTTTGGGCATTTGTAGGTTACTACAGGCGATTTATACTCCATTTTGCAACTCGGGCTGCACAGCTTTCAGATCTAGTAAAGGCAAAGGCACCTGATGTTGTAAAATGGAACGGGAATGCGGAGACCGCATTTGTAGACCTACGCACAACGCTCTGTAGTCACCCAGTCTTGGTAGCCCCGGATTTTAAAAAGGAGTTTTTTTTGCAAACGGACGCCTCCGAAGTAGGTCTCGGAGCTGTACTGTCCTAGTTTGTAGGAGAAGAGGAACACCCGGTCCTCTATTTAAGTCGCAAATTGTGTCCCCGCGAACAAAGATATGCCACAGTGGAAAAAGAGTGTCTGGCCGTAAAGTGGGCAACAGACACATTGAAATATTACCTTTTAGGCAGGTCTTTTACACTCATAACAGATCACGCACCACTACAGTGGATGCACAGAAATAAAGAAAAGACCTCGAGAGTTACCCGTTGGTTCCTGTCGTTACAACCTTTTAACTTTAAGATCCAACATCGGCCAGGCATACTGCACGGTAATGCTGATGCACTCTCTAGGGTGCACAGTCTCGGTGCACGGGCCGCTCCACTCAGTAACGTTACGCTGGGAAGGGGGATATGTGACAGGGTCATTGACTCCGTATATGTGAATAGGAGATGGCAGTATGCATGCTATCCAGTAAACGAGGGGTTAACTCAGCTTGTCAAGCAGACCACAGGTGATTTGAATTAAGCTCCTTCACCTGCTTTAAAAACAGGAAGAGGAAATACCTCTGGGGCGGCAGTCTCTCTCTCTGAGGCATAGAGGGAAGACAGAGGAGTGTTAAGACAGACACAAGCTGCCCAAAGCGATCCTGTGCCAAGAGGGAAGAATAAAGCTCTCAGGTAAGGAGCCAACTGCGTTTGCTGTACTTTATTGGGCTGGAATAGGTTAGCTAGCCATCCAGATAGTTAGCCTGCACTTTTGTTTAGCTAGTACCCCGACCGGGGTTAGGATTTTGTTTCGTTTCAATTTTAAAGGGACAGTGTACCCATTGTTTAGTTACCGTTTTTGGACAAATAAACCCATCAGAATTATTTCACCGGAAAAGACGTGTTGTCTCCTCACTTACCACGACCATCCTGTCACAATATATATATATATATATATATATATATATATATAAATAAATATATATATATATATATATATATATATATATATATATATATATATATATATATATATATATTGTGACAGAAACCAGGGGTTGGTAATAAACTCCATATACAGGGCTCCCAGGATACTGAACAGTTTCTGTCCTGTCTAAGCTGAACAGGGCAGCCTCGTGGTACAGGCACTCCATTCCACAGTTTGTCTGCTGCCTGTTTTCTGTCACCTGTCATGCTGATTAGAGTTCAGGTATATAAGACCTGTTTCCTGTTTCCTCTGAGCCCCGCCCAAGAGCCTGGAAGGCTGCTGAACTGCAGAGGGGTGAGAAAGCCTCTTTCCCAAATCGCTTCATTCATTCTGTTAGTTTGTCTAAAGATTGCAAAGGTACTTATTTTGTTGGTGGAAGTGGACAAGCCACTTCCAACTCTGAGTCAGGGACATCTAAGTTTAAGTTATCGCTCAGACGAGCAGCTTTTTGTTTGGCTTTGTTTTCTGTTTAAACTGTGGCAGTCTCAGTGCCTGGGACTGAATAAACCAGGCATAGCCTGTTTAAAGGAACAGTACGTGACGTCTCATCATTTAACCTACCCTAAAAGACCGTGTTCTAACAGTCCCGGACAGACGGCGGAGCCCCGGAGTAAGCCGTTTGTCACATATGGTGGAGAATGCGGGCAGAACACTGAAAGGTCTGGGGGTTAAAGAACTTTAAAAAAAAAAAAAAAAAAAAAAAGAAGGTTTTTTTTTTCTCTCTCTCCAAACAAGATGGAAGACGTGGTGAGTGCGCTGGTACGCAATGTCGCTGTCCAGAAAGACGCGAATGAAGCCCAGCAACAGGCGAGTGAAACCCAGCGACAGCTGTTAATAGCCCAGCAAGAGACTAATGCAAACCAGCAAGAGACAAACCGCCTGCTGAGAGAGGAGCAAAAGCGGTTCGCTCAGGGCTTACAGCAGGAACTCGAGATCCTGAGGGGGACTATCAGTAACCTTCCACTGGCAGAGGCAGCCCCAGTTCCGAAAATGACCAGGGCAAGCCACTACCTTCAGAAGATGGGACCCTCGGATGATGTGGAAGCCTATCTTCTCACGTTTGAATGCACGGCACAGAGAGAGGGATGGCCAGAAGCTGAGTGGGCTGGTCTAATCGCACCCTTCCTAAGCGGCGAACCCCAGAAGGCTTACTTTGATCTAGAGCCAGCCGAAGCTAACGTCTATGCAAAATTGAAGTTCGAGATCCTCGCCCGCCTCGGCGTAACCACGGCTGTTCGTGCCCAAAGGTTTCACGCATGGTCCTTCACGATGGATAAAGCCACCCGAAGCCAGATGTATGACCTCATCCACCTCGCCCGGAAGTGGCTACAACCCGAGATCAACTCAGCAAGCCACATCGTGGAACGGTTGGTCATGGACCAGTTCTTGAGGAAACTTCCCTCTGCCTTACGCCGTTGGGTCAGTCGGAGTGACCCCCACAATGCGGATGAGCTTGTGGCCCTTGTAGAAAGGTACAGTGCAGCAGAAGAGCACCCGCAACCCACAGTCGTGGAGCAACCCCACTATCCGAGGTTCCAGGACTCTTCCAGAGACGGTAAAAGGGTACCGGGGTTAAGGGGCGCTGAAGAGCGGCGACCACCTTCACGCTGCTCCAGCAACAGTGGTTCGCACACTAAGGGCAATAGCCAACATGGGGAGCCGGGAAAAGGCTCTAAGTGGGACACAGACTATGTACCTAAAGGTGTAAATTGTCATGAGAGGGGCCACACAGCAAAAATCTGCCCACTAAATGATGAGCCCATGCAATGCAACAGCGTGGAACCTTATTCGCTGTTGTCCCAATGTATGGGCCCTAGCCCAGAGGACCCCTTGAATAACCATCTGTGGGCATTTGTAAAGGTTAATGGTAAGAGGGTTCGGGCACTTCTTGACTCTGGGAGTATGGTCACACTAGTGTCCGAATACCTATTGCCCATTAAGAAGAAACAGGTAAACAGTTCACAAAGAGTGGCAATTTGTTGTATACATGGGGATAATCATGAATATTCCACTGTTGATGTTTTTTTTGAAACAGAATTTGGTTCTTTAGATTTCAAGGTGGGTGTTGTACCCAAACTGGCACATGATGTGTTAATAGGGACCGACTTTCCCCATTTTCTAAAAATGTGGTCCCCAGCTCAGAATAGCGCCCAGAGTTCAATAGCAGACCATAACGAAGTGTTAGAAGAAACAAATCCTTTCCCTTTTTCAGAAATGGAGGTTGACGAGGGCCCAAATAAGAAGGGGGAAAAGGAGGAGTGCTGTGAAATTCCCTTCCCCATCACTACTTTGGTAGGGAATACCCCAAATCAAGATGTTGATCAGGCACTTACCACCCCAGTACAGGATAAGACCCTCGCTGACCTAGAGGTCAGTCCTGGGAGTTTTAAGAAGGCCCAGTGGGAGGACCCCACATTAGCGGTAGCAAGGGGAAATATACGGGACCAGAATAGTACTCATGGCCAACCAGATAGGTCACTTGCTTACCCCTACTTCGAGGTAGAGAACGACCTAGTATATCGGGTTGATAAAAGAAAATCAGTTACAACTAAACAATTGTTGGTACCACGGACATTCCGTAACGTAGTATTACACCTCGCACATAGTCATCCATTGGGGGGACACCTAGGGGTGGAAAAGACAAAAGAAAAGGTTCTCCGAAGCTTTTATTGGCCTGGGGTTCTGGCAGAAATTACAAACTATTGTTCCTCATGCCCAGAATGTCAGATCACCGCCCCGTTCAAAGCATACCGCAGCCCATTGGTACCCCTTCCCATAATAGAGGTACCATTTGACCGGATTGCTATGGATCTAGTAGGACCCCTAATAAAGTCTGCTAGGGGACATCAGCATATATTGGTAATATTAGATTATGCTACCCGATATCCGGAGGCAGTTCCCCTACGTAGCACCTCTGCTAAAAACATAGCAAAAGAGTTAGTACTTCTGTTTTCCCGGGTCGGAATTCCTAAAGAGATCTTATCTGACCAGGGAACACCATTTATGTCCCAAGTAACAAAAGAGCTATGTAAACTCCTAAAAATCAAGCATCTCAGAACCTCAGTCTATCATCCACAAACAGATGGTTTAGTGGAAAGGTTCAATAAAACCTTAAAGAGCATGTTACGCCGGGCGGTCGATAAGGATGGGAAAAACTGGGACTGTTTGTTACCATACCTGTTATTTGCCATTAGGGAAGTTCCCCAGTCATCCACAGGCTTCTCCCCGTTTGAACTATTGTATGGCCGACATCCAAGGGGCTTACTGGATATAGCCAAAGAAACTTGGGAACACGAGGTTACCCCTTACAGAAGTGTAATAGAGCATGTTGCCCAAATGCAGGACCGCATTGCTGCAGTCCTACCCATAGTGAGGGAACACATGGAGAAAGCTCAAGAAGCACAAAGGAATACGTATAATAAGGGTGCTAGGGTCAGAATTTTTTTTCCAGGTGATAGGGTACTAGTTCTGGTTCCCACCGTGGAGAGTAAATTCCTTGCTAAATAGCATGGGCCATATGAGGTCTTGGAAAGAGTGGGAGAAGTAAATTATAGGGTAAGGCAGCCAGGTAGGAGGAAACCTGAGCAAATTTACCATATAAACCTACTCAAGCCCTGGAAAGATAGAGAGGTCTTGTTAACCCTAGTACCCCCAGGTCCGTCAGAGAATCAAGAAACTGACCCAGAGGTTAGCATAGCTGAAACACTGTCCGTGCATCAGAAACGAGAGGTCCAGAGTTTAGTGAGAAGGAACAAAGAAATCTTCTCTACACAGCCAGGTAAAACTAACGTAATTAAACATGACATAGTCTCTGAACCGGGGGTCCGAGTTAACCTTAAACCGTACCGAATCCCAGAGGCCAAGAGAGAGGCTATAAGTTTAGAGGTTAAAAAAATGCTAAAACTAGGCGTAATTGAGGAATCCCAAAGTGGGTGGAACAGCCCTATAGTTTTAGTCCCAAAGCCAGACGGTACAACAAGGTTTTGTAATGACTACCGGAAACTAAACGCGGTGTCAAAATTTGATACTTATCCTATGCCCAGGGTGGATGAACTTGTAGAGAGACTGGGCAAAGCCCGATATCTCACAACCCTAGACCTAACAAAAGGGTACTGGCAGGTTCCCCTCACAGAAAGGGCAAAAGAAAAAACAGCCTTCTCAACCCCAGACGGCCTCTTTCAATATAAGGTGCTGCCTTTTGGCTTACATGGAGCTCCCGCCACATTCCAAAGAATGATGGATAAAATTTTAAAACCACATGTTCGGTACGCTGCCGCCTACCTGGATGATGTGGTAATCCATAGTGAAGATTGGCAGTCCCACCTTCCAAAGGTCCAAGCTGTGCTCGACGCAGTTCGGTCTGCTGGACTAACTGCTAACCCCGCTAAATGCACTATTGGTCTGGAGGAGGCCAAGTATCTGGGGTATTCTATTGGTAGAGGGTTACTCAAACCACAAACACTCAAAGTAGAGGCGATACAAAATTGGCCAAGGCCAGTCACAAAAAAACAAGTAAGGACCTTTTTGGGGTTAATTGGCTACTATAGGAGGTTTATTCCCAATTTTGCAACTAAGGCAACCCCACTAACCGACCTCACAAAAGCAAGAGGACCGCTAATGGTAAAGTGGTCCCCCGAAGCCGAACAGGCCTTTAGAAGCCTGAAAGAAGCTCTCTGTGCCCAACCAGTGTTGGTCACACCTGACTTCTCCAAAGAGTTCGTAGTCCAAACCGACGCATCTGAGGTAGGGCTGGGGGCGGTACTCTCCCAGGAGTCTCAAGGGGAGGAGCACCCCATCCTTTATTTAAGTAGGAAACTAAATCCCCAGGAGAAAAATTACTCCATAGTCGAGAAAGAGTGTCTCGCAATAAAGTGGGCTGTAGAGACACTCAAGTATTATCTGTTGGGGAGAATGTTCCGATTGGTCACAGATCATGCACCCCTTACCTGGATGTGTCAAAATAGGGAGAAGAACGCTAGGGTGACCAGGTGGTTCCTAAGCCTACAGCCCTTTAAATTTTCTGTGGAACACAGGTCGGGGCACAAACATGGCAATGCCGACGGGTTGTCAAGGATGCACTCCCTAATATCCATGGTCGCTCACCCCTCGAGGTCTGAGCTGGGGGGGAGGATATGTGACAGAAACCAGGGGTTGGTAATAAACTCCATATACAGGGCTCCCAGGATACTGAACAGTTTCTGTCCTGTCTAAGCTGAACAGGGCAGCCTCGTGGTACAGGCACTCCATTCCACAGTTTGTCTGCTGCCTGTTTTCTGTCACCTGTCATGCTGATTAGAGTTCAGGTATATAAGACCTGTTTCCTGTTTCCTCTGAGCCCCGCCCAAGAGCCTGGAAGGCTGCTGAACTGCAGAGGGGTGAGAAAGCCTCTTTCCCAAATCGCTTCATTCATTCTGTTAGTTTGTCTAAAGATTGCAAAGGTACTTATTTTGTTGGTGGAAGTGGACAAGCCACTTCCAACTCTGAGTCAGGGACATCTAAGTTTAAGTTATCGCTCAGACGAGCAGCTTTTTGTTTGGCTTTGTTTTCTGTTTAAACTGTGGCAGTCTCAGTGCCTGGGACTGAATAAACCAGGCATAGCCTGTTTAAAGGAACAGTACGTGACGTCTCATCATTTAACCTACCCTAAAAGACCGTGTTCTAACAGTCCCGGACAGACGGCGGAGCCCCGGAGTAAGCCGTTTGTCACAATATATATATATATATATATGTATATAGTATATACACACACATGATGAACCAATATACAAATAAATGTAGAAGGGTTATCAAAACCATACTGTACTACAAATAACACTTCTCCATACAGACACACTACATTACAATGAATTTCCTTTAATAAACCTAACTGATCTTACAATCTAAATCATCAAATGCCAATGAAAAACCTCACATTCCAATCAATACATTGCATTTACAGTGTATTTATGAAGCATAAAATCTATGTACTGTCGCAGCCAAGTTTATTTGAGCATTTACCTGGTCTCGGCCGCGACAGTAACCGGGCGCGCGCCGAAGCCTCGGAGGAGCGGCCCTCCGATCGGGGCTTCCCCCTCCCCTCTCCGGGTCCGCCGGGTCCCCCGGATTCCCCACCGCTATCCCCCACATCGCGGGACACCAGGGCTCCCTCGGGGAGCACTGGGCACGCGCGCAGGGGGCGCAGGCACCCGATGAAGCGTTACCGCGCATCGGTGATGCACGGCACGCCGAGGGGATTCGGATAGCAAGCCGGGACATCTCCCGGCTTGCGGAACTAGCCGAGTTCAAATAAAACATGTCGCCTCTGTACCATATACATTCTGCAAATGAATGTGAACAATATCATTGCAAGCTAAATACAAATACTGTACTCCAAACAAGTCAACTATTTTAACCAATCAAGTAAACAAAAATCAATATATAAGTACAAACCAGAAAACAAAATTTAAAACCAAGGCTAACCCTTACAATACCTTGGATTACATCTATCTAATTGTAAAAAACATTATACTGTACACACATTGAAGCATTTCAATAAACAACATACAGTACAGTACATCCCCTGTATCTCCCTGTCTTGAGTGTAATCTGTATAAAGCCCCCTCCCCCTAATAAGAAAAAATGGGTGTATATAGCGCTAAAAATCAACTACAGTGACAATTATAATAATGTGATATGACAGTGCAAATATTAATAATAATATTATATAGTGATAAACTTAGGCTGCCAGGTGACACCAACTCCAAGACACGGTTGGAAAAACAGGACCAATAATAAACAATACAGACCGGCGCCAATTAGTCCAAGGTAGAAATATTGTCCAGCAATGAAAGAGTCTTAAAATAGCAGATAGCTGCAGAAGTATCTTCACAGCTTTACTTCAATAGGTGAACTCAGTTGACATAATGCATGGAAGAAAAAACAAACAAAGAGAACATATCATAGTGCAGTATTGCAAAAAACTAAACATGCAGGACTAACAAGACAAGACAAACACTACATATAACAGGCAAGGCTGACTATTCCTAAAAAATATATTTATTAATCACAATAAAAATGAGGTAGCAAACGTGGGATCCGGTGGGTAAAACCGGAATCCTACTTACAGGACTGCCACAGAACATAAGCCGGGGTGTATGGATAGAAGGTAACCGGCTGCAGCTTCGTCTGATCTTCAGACCTCCAGGGCTCTCTTCCGCTCCGTGTCCGGAAGCGCGTCACACCGCGTGGCTTGGCGGCTCTCGTGGAGCTCCTAGAGCTGTCTGTCAGGCTGGTTCCGGAAACACACTCACAGGGGGCGGGTGAAATCGCCTAGTGTCCTATCTCTGAACTAAACAACTCCCGCAGTGCTTGCCAGTCCTCTGCCACTCTCAAATAACAAATCGGCCCAACGCCGATGTAATTTTTAATGTAATATTAAAACTGCAGTGGAAGATGTTAACTACTTAGATATATGCACAAATCTTAAACTAGACACAACATATCAATCAAACAGATATTATCACATAATAACACATTAAAAATTACTGATGCATAAATATATATGTTTAAAAATGTAAATAAATAATTTAATAATTCTGAGACAGTTACTAATTTTTAAAAACATTTAATATTCATTTTAAAAAAGCTCCCAGGTCAAAATCAATATTAAATGTTTTTAAAAATTAGTAACTGTCTTAGAATTATTAAATTATTTATTTACATTTTTAAACATATATATTTATGCATCAGTAATTTTTAATGTGTTATTATGTGATAATATCTGTTTGATTGATATGTTGTGTCTAGTTTAAGATTTGTGCATATATCTAAGTAGTTAACATCTTCGTCTAATCACACCATCCCCCTCCCCCAACCCTTAGATGCCTGTTGTTTGAACGGTAATGCTTTGGAAAATCCCCTCTCGAATTTGAAATGTAAATCTGATGTGCACAGCACTGTGAGAATTGAGAGTACACTGATACTGTATTTCATCAGGGTGTGAATATATTTGTCAGTCACTATGGTTTACAGTCACATGTTTTAAATACAATACAGTACATTCTTTAATATCTTTAAAATAAAAATATATAAATCCTGTATATACAATAAGTATAATGTAACATAATCCGTTCTGTGGGTCGCATGAAAGTGAATAAATATTTATTTTATTTTATCAGGACCCAAAAAATGCAAATATAAAAATAATCAGGAATAATACATAATGCAGTCTTTATTAAGTTATTTTGGCAGCTTGAAATTGGATAACAATTTGGAAAACCTTTGTAAAACATGGGGAAACATGAGTAATGCACATTTATAAGAATATTATTTAATACTATACACAGTACAGTACTGTAATGTACTGTATAATATACTGTATATAATATATACTGTATAGTAAAATTATATTTTCTTTAGTCTTTATCTTTTCCTCATTCTGTCTGCAGTACAGTAGTTCATTGAGGGAGGAGAGGTTTTGTGTACATCATTCCTGCTGTTTATATACTGTACATTTCACTGCACAAGCAGATTTGACTGGACACAACGCCCCCATCTCCCACCTAAGCCACCCTTTTTCCTGGAACGACAAGAAAACCAAAAATGAGTGCATTTACTGTACTGTACTGTACTGTATGTGCGTACTGTACTGTATTATGGCAGAACTACTGTAGGTGGCTGGTGCAGCTTTCTCTGGAAAGAAGAAAATGGAGCAGTTAGTAGGCAGTTACTGTTGTACTGTCAAACTAGTCTACTGTATACTGTACTGGAACTACTGTATACTCTGACTACTGTTAAATTCTATGTACTGTAACCTGATGGCTAGTGCTGCTCTCTCTGTAAAGAAAAAACTAACTACTGTATACTCTTACAATCTGGAAAGAAAAAATCTGTGCCATACTTACCTGTAACATACTTTACTTACAACACTACAGCACAGTACTACTTTCCTGATGCTTGCCCATTACGCGCGATGACAATGGGCAACACAGTGGCAATATGGTCTATATATTTATTGCAGCGTTCCACGGTGAGTACATCGTTCCAAAAACTCATTATGCCTTTCAACAACTCGTCCTTTTTGGAGGGTTTCGCCACTTTCCGGATATGGTCCTTCAGCTGATGCCAGACCATTTCGATCGGATTGAAGTCTGGCGACCTGTCATTGGAAAGAAAGGACAATTGGTTTACGAGCTAAAAACAGTGGGGAACAAAAATGGGACACGGTTTACTGCACTTACTCCGCTGGCGTCTTCACCCAGTTGATGCCGCGCTTAAGAATATGCGCCGTTGACGTGGTGTGCTTGGGATCGTTGTCCTGGTAGAAGCGGTGACCAATGGGGAAGTCACGTGTGATGTATTGCACTATCTCGGGCACAATGTTGTCTTGGAAGAAAGCTTTATTCATGATTCCTATAGCAAGAAAAGAAAAGCGCTCAATAAACTGCACAATAGTACAGTACAGTGCATACGGTAAGGCAACCCTAGTCAAGTACAGTGCAAGTATATTTTACCTTCAAAGATGACAATGCATCCCGGTCCACGCCTAGAGATGGCACCCCACACATGCAGCTTCACGGGGTGTTTTGGCCGCGGCTTCAAAGATATGCGGCCTTTTTTGTGGAAAGCAAATCTTGCAAATCTCTCAAGCGACACAGTAGACTCATCAGTGAAGATGCAATCCTGGAAAGTCTCCCCGCTGTCGATCCATGCCTGGGCCTGGAGCACTCTTTTGATTTTGTTTGCATCCCGTATCATGGGGTACACTCTGTAATGACAAGGAATAAAAAAAAATTGCGGCACAGTGCAGTACAGTTTGCGAAACAACACTTTTACCTCCTGTACTGTCCAGTACTAACCTCACACGTCCATATTTCCATCCAATGCTGCGTCTCATCTTCTTTATGCTGCTCTCGGATACAGTCAGATTGTGCTTTTCCTGCAGAGTGTTTTTAACCCTTAATGCACTCCTCTCATCATTCTCCACACTTATTTTGTCCACCAGAACAGTTGTCTCTCTACAATGTAAAGAAATTATATTGTTTTATTAATATGCAGCAATATAAAATGTATATAAATGTAATGTTATAATATACATTAAATATAAATAGACAAAATATATATACTGTTGTACTATAAATATAAATATACAAAATAAATATACTGTTGTAATATAAATATAAATATACAGTACATCCTATACAGTATATACCGTTGTAAGATTAATTGAAATATACAAAAAATGTATACTGCTGTACTATAAATATAAATAGACAAAATATATATACTGTTGTACTATAAATATAAATATATAAAATAAATATACTGTTGTAATATAAATATAAATATACAGTACATCCTATACAGTATATACCGTTGTAAGATTAATTGAAATATACAAAAAATGTATACTGCTGTACTATAAATATAAATAGACAAACTACTGTACAGTATGTTGTAATATAAATCAACAGAAATAACAACAGTATTACAGTAGATACAGAACTGTACTGTAGATGTACAGTACAGTTTTCTATATTTTTTTTGATAAGTTTTATACTGTAATTATACTTACGCGTTAGTTACCCTTGGTGCCTTTTTCCGGTCTCTGTTTTTTCCTTGTGCATGATAGCTCACGGTGGTTAATGGCACAACGAGGTCAGAAGTAGCTAACCAGCGTTGGATAGCAGCAATTTGGTGTCCGCTCCTGTACATCTCCTTAATTCGCATGCTGAGATCCTTTGAAATCTTTTTAACAGGCATTGCTGCGAGTAGAAAGAAATACAAACACAAGAATGTATATTCGATGTTTAGTCGATGTGTATTCTATGTGCAGTCAATACACAAAATGGATGGTGTATTTATACGGTAATGACTCACATTAGAGTACGCCCACTTTCAACACCTGTACCTGGCCGCCATGCATAAAAGGTCAAACATTTTGCATAGGCCACCACTCCAGGATCTTTATCTGAACTTGCCCTTGTCCAGATACTGTACTGCATTGTGCCACCTGCTTCCATGGAGCATCCCCGTTTCTATGGACGCAACAACCCACTCACCTCTGCCATGCCTGTCATGCTGAAAAAGCGAAAGGCGGTTGCCGTTTCCATGCCAAGACAAAGCGACAGGCTAAGGCAAATAAAGAAAACCTTGTGCTGACCCCAAAGGTTAAGGGTTTTCTTAGACGTAAGCCTCATTATGTGAAGAAGATATACGGTGATGTACTCTCGACACAAAATGAATGGCAGCCAACCCATCGGACCCGCAGACCACTTCCTCCCATATGCTGTCCCGGAAATCTTCATCCCGTCTTCTCCACCCCCATCTTCTCCGGTTCCATCTGACGACACTGCCGCCTCTGAAATCCACGGGTCACTTTCTCCTTTGCTCTTAGACGACTCTGCTTCATGCCCGGAAATCCAACGGTCACCTTCTCCATCCCTCTTCAACGCTGCCGCTTCTCCTCTACCGGGTATCCACAGGTCACCTCCTCCACTCTCCATCGATGCCGCTTCTCTCCATGGAACCCCCATCTCATCCTCCGTTGCACCCATCCCCCAGATGTCCATACGCCATGCACAAGAAGCAGCTCGTTGGACCGGATGCTGAATGGGATAAGTGTGGATCTCCCCGGGAATTCTATTGTGCTGGCAAAGATAGATCTGCTTCTGGAGACAATGTTAAATGTGGAGCAACGGATGCTACAAATGGAGCAACGGATGGATCGATGGATGGAGAAGATAGAGGCTGACATTGCGGGCATACATTATTTGCTCGGTGCTAATGCCCCTGTTTCCCCGACGCCGGAGCAGGGGGGTGACATGGATGTGATGAATGGGACCTTTGACCCCCTTCCATCACCAAGCGCACCCCCTCCACCACAAGATGTAGTGTACATGTATGCCGTTGAGGAGGACATGACAACCCCATCAAGACCCAAGACCACGTCAGGAGACAACACGGCGACCACGACCGGAGGAAAGCTTCCTCCCAGACAACCTACCATCGCCCGTCGCCACAAGCACACCCGCTCCCAAAAGACCTACACCCGCTCGCATCGAAACAGTGCCCGACATCACCCTGCGCGATCTGACACCGGCGCTTAGGGAGAAGTATAGGGTGATGAGTGCTGGTGTACCCAACAAGTATGCCTTGATCATATTTAAGCACCGTGTTCCCTACACGTTGTACTGCGAGTGGGTGTTCAAAGTGAACTACGATGGGAATCGCGTAAAAAAGGCCCTTCCTGTCAATTTAAGGAAAAACATTGTGGAAGAAATGCGGCGCTTTTATACAGTTACAGATCCTGTAATGAAAGGCGTTCGAGACTGTATTAATGGCGTTTTGCGCCATGCAAGGAATCGGCCATGGATGGACAATGTGGAGGACTTTCAGTGAGACCATACTGTTGTGCTGAACTGTAATGTACTCTACATGTTTTGCCCTACAGTACCTGCTGTACTTAAACAAAGGAGATGTTGTTGTATGTTTTTTTTCACAGGACATGCACAACTCCAGTCCCTGAGGGCCGCAAACAGGCACGGTTTTCAATGTTGCCCTAAAAACCTGCCCTGTTTGCTGCCCTCTAGGACTGAACTGGTGCAGGTCTGACTGACAGTGTTGCGCACCATCCCACTGTACTGTACTGTATACAGTACTGGGTTTCTTTAATGATGGAGATGTTACTTAAAATGCTACAACATTGTACTGTATTTCTAAATAAATGTTTTTGTACTGACCCCACCAATAAAAGAAGATGTTGAATTGCCTCACAGTGTTTCCATTTGCTCCTTTGACAGTGTAACAAATGTAGAGGCTTGCTGCACTGTTTTTTTACTGCCTGGTCGCGCAATTGGCGTAGGAACTACGGCAATTGGCCTGGGAACTTCTGTTCTAGGGCGCCTAGAAATAAAATTCATTTTGCCCCTAGATGTTAGGAACCCCCTCACTTGACCTCAACAGGGTCCGAGCAGTAATGGCGGCGAGAAAGGGTCACGCCGGCGAGGAGGGTCCTACCATTGAGCGTAATGGCGGAGAAAGCTTTGAACCGGCTAAGTCAGAATGAGCAGAAACCTGGAACCCACAACTCCGGTTCTGTTCGACCTAGAGGGCTCAGATTCGGTCACCATGTAGTCCTAGTTGCGGCAGGATTGCATGGCAAATTGCGACCCTCTCGTGGCAACAGAACGGAGTCAGGGTGATGCTAAAATTCAGGTTTCTGCCATTGACTTGCATGGCAGAAAAAAAGCCACTTTGGTAATGTGCTTTTAAACTGTCTTTTGGTACCTCCGGTTCCAGGGGTCGTGCAAGGCTGATATTTTGCCACTATGGCAAGGGTCCTCCCGCATGAGGACCAGGTAAATTTCAACCCGCTCAGACCCACAGAACGGGTTATTTTACATTATATTCGCGCAATTGGCGTGGGAACTACTTAGGGCCGCGGTCAAGTTCACGGGCAATTGGCGTGGGAACTTCTGTTCTAGGGCACCTAGAAATAAAATTCTATTTGCCATAAATGTTAGGCACTGTATACCACTGTACAGTATACTGTAGAAGACACATAATGACACGATACTGAACATGTAGAATAAATGCATAGTTTTATTTATTCGGGTTTATTACACAGTATACTGTACGGCCGGAAAACATCAGCATACAGTACAATATTATCCATCGAAATCCCCCCATTAGCCGTTTTCTTTTCTGATGAAAAACAAAAAGAAAAGTTTTAATGTACAGTAATGGTCAGCCCCCTAAAGAAGTACCCAGCCAGCCCCACCAAAATAATACGGCAACTCACCATTGAATTTCCCATTCAGCTGGCGCCGGCGCCGGTCCACTGCCAGTCCAGCTTTCTTCATCATCCACGTCGACAGCTTTCAGCGGGACTAGTCCACCTGTAGTCAGCTGATGAGGCTGGAAATCGCTTAGGTACATGCAAGCTTCATCAAAACTGCACGCCAAATCTGACTCAGGCTCAGGCTCAGTGTTTGTCACTGATAGTGGGACCGTCATTGGAAGCCGGTGCTGGTGCTGGTGCATTGCTTGGCAGCGACTGTCGCTTCTTAGTTGGTTTTAACATGACCCTTCGCCTTTTGCCGCCTCCATGATCATAGATACGGGAAAAATCCGGTGACACACACCAATACCCTCCAACAAATTGGGGCTCAATATGGCTAAAACAGGGGTCGCTACATAACCTTTTCCTTACTGCACGCTTCCACGTATGAGGAGTTGGCGAAAATTTGTAAAAGTCATAGTTTTCGATAAAATACTGATAAATTTGAGCAACTGTTGCCATCTTATCATCTGTTGCATTAATCGTGGCCCATATCAAATCCGCGTAACTTCTGTCAGGTTTTTGGAAAGCGGGCTGCACTTGAACACTCATGGTGGGTCTCTGCAGAATAGTGTAACACAAACTGAAACTGGTCTTTGTCTTTTTTTAATATGAAAAGCCTAAATTGATACATTTTGGCAACTCTTCCTTCAGTCTCAAGGCCAAGGCCAAGTTACAATAGCACACTGTGGTACAGTATCTTTTTTAAACGAAACACCTGCAAGCCGACACATTACTGATTCGGCGCATTACAATTCATGAATTTCTGCCATCTGGCGGACACGCGAAGCATTGCAGCCTATTTAAATCCGAACCATTATCAATAAACCCATCAACCGCGCGTCAGCCGGGCATGACCCCTGGCTGGGAACGCAAAAGGAGCGCGGCATGCTCCAGGTGAACAGCGTGGCATTCCAGGAACAAGCCAGGTAAAAGCCGGTGATTTGTAAGAATAAAAGCTGCATCAAAAGTATGACGAAAATGTGACGTCATAAGCCTTTAAAAGCCTATGTCGTCTCATTTTGAAGCCAGACGCCGAGGAGGAAGGACCTCCGGAGAAGAAAGAAGACCAGGGCGTGGCCGAAGATGGAAAGAAGACTCCGCCCCGCCCGTAAGAAGATAGAAGAAAGAAGAATACAGATGAAGATGAAGATGGATTACAAATAGAAGACCCGTGGATTGATTTGGATTTTTAGTTTAATGTTTATTTTTTTGTATGGTTTATTATTTTATGGGTTCCTGTGCCTGGTGGATTGGTTCGTGAGTAAGGTGTGCAACGTGAGTCGGTGGGGGCAAGTAATGGTAAGTGAAATAAAGAAATATATTTTATTTAACTTGTTAATTTTTTTAAAAGCTTTTTAACATGTGTATTTTTTTTTGTGGTATATCATTTCTTGCAACTGTATGTATGTATATATGTCTAGAGAGATATATACATACAGGGTAAGAAATGATGTTGTTTTAAAAGTTTGATTTGATGTGTTTTAAAAGAATTTGTCTATGCTGCTATGCTTTATTGTGTGTTTAAAGTATTTTAAAATTAGAAAGATGTAATTGTTGATATTGTGTGCTTGTGTTCAGGGTTAGCCTTGGTTTTAAAGTTTGTATTCTGGTTGGTACTTATATTTTTTCACATGCTGAATTGTTCTGCTCGAGGCGTGAATTAGTTAATTGTTTCATTGTTCGGGATGGACTGTCAATTGTTTAGGGATGTAAATAATGATTGCTAATGTATTTTTGTTTACTTGATTGGTTAAAATAGTTGACTTGTTTGGAGGTACTGTACTGTATTTGTATTTAGCTTGCAATGATATAGTTCACATTCATTTGCAGAATGTATATTGTGCATAGATTTTATGCATCATTTATACAATGTAAAGGCAATGTATTGATTGGAATGTGAGGTTTTTCATTGGCATTTGATGATTTAGATTGTAAGACCAGTTAGGTTTATTAAAGGAAATTCATTGTAATGTGGTGTGTCTGTATGGAGAAGTGTTATTTGTAGTACAGTATGGTTTTGATAACCCTTCTACATTTATTTGTATATTGGTTCATCATGTGTGTGTATATACTGTATATATATATATAAATATATATATATATATATATATATATATATATATATATATATATATATATATATATATACTACCGACACACTTTATTAAAGTGTGGCCGGTACCGCAAGCCGGGAGATTTCCCGGCTTGCTAGTGGCCGCCCCTCGGCGTGCCGCGCGTCATAGACGCGCGGTCACGCGTCTTCGGGAGCCTGCGCCCCCTGCACGCGCGTACAGGGCTCCCCGAGGGAGCCCTGGTGTCCCGCGATCGCGGGACGGCGGCAGGGGGTTCCGGGGGACCCGGCGGACCCAGCAGCGGTAGGGAGAGCGCCCCGATCGGAGGGCGCTCTTCCGCTGCTTCGGCGCGCGCCCGTCACCCTCGGGCGCGCGCCAGGCTACTGCTGCGGCCAAGAACGGGCAAATGCTCGAATAAACTTGGCCGCAGCAGTATATGGGAAAAAAAAAAAACAGGCGCACACCTAGTGCATTAAAGTATAACAATAAGTTTATGGAACATTAAAAACAGACAAATGCCCACTCACAAGAAAAACGGTAATAAAGTGCAGTTATGAGATTGGCCCTCATATGCCAGTGGTAACGACCGGATCAGCAGTAGTGTCTTCTCCTACATACACATGGCGCCGGCACGGCGTGGTCTCCTTCACCGGAAGTGACGTCCACCCAGTCTGGTGCCCTTCAAAAGGAAGTCCCGCCGGGAAACAAAGTCCTCGTCTGCCTGCCTTTGGTCACCACACCACCAGGGGAAACAAGGATGTATCCGCTCCTCTGTTTGGCTTAACCGCTCCCAACTTGAATCAGTCTTTCTTGGTGGGAAAGTGCCTGCTCTGCATTAGCCACGCCCTACGCGTTTCGTGATATGACTTCATCAGATGAGCATATAGTTGTATTTGCATATTTGCTTTCCTGTGGAGGGTTTTTGTCACTTTTTTTACTCACCATAACTTAACTCAGTATTATGGTATAGCCTATATATATATATATATATATATATATATATATATATACATATATATATATATATATATATATATACTGTATATATAGTTGCATGATGAAGCAACTGTACAAATTCATGGGTGAAGGGTGGGTATCGGGCCAGTGTGGCTTAACCCCTTAATTACCTTTGCGGTTATTATCCGATAAGGTGTTTAAGGGGTTAATTGATATCTGAATGTAATTGCAATGTATTGGCTTTGTTTTGGCAATGTATTTTGTGGACAAGACAAGAATGTTGCTGGCGATGGAGACTTCTTCTTGATGAGGTCAGTAGCACTTTATTATTTATTTGAATATGCTAGTTAATGTTTTTAATAATGGGCAATTAATCTATTATCCATATCTGGATAATAGTTATTTTGCACATTATTGTAGTGTAGGTGTTGGGGGTGGGGGGGGGGGTGTATGTATTGAATGTATAGGCCAGGTTTATTTTTTTTACATTCAGGGTTTGTTCCGTGGCTCCGCGTGAGACCTCTGGAGACCACCTGTGGTTTCCTCGGGTATCTCACGGGTACCAGGCTGGTGGTTCCACGGGTGACACATGCGGGGATGAAGCGGTGGCCTCACATCTGTGGGGGCACCGCGGACCCATAGTCTGTGGGGATGAAGCTGTGTGGTCCCACTTCTGTGCTGGCACCGCCGACCCGTAGGTGCGGGGATGAAGATGTATGGTCCCACTTCTGTGGGGGCACCGTGGACCCGTAGTGAGCACCCGTGAGTTCCCCAGACCCCTGTGGGAACCACCCGAGGCCCCGCAGACACCTGTGGGTCTGACCCGGGGCTCCCAGACATCCTTGGGTTTACCGTGGGGACCCAATTGTGGCCCACGGTGACCGAAAGAGACCACCTGGGGGGCCATGGTGCTGGCGGGACCCACCAGTAGGCCTCCAGAACCTGTTTGAAAAGGGCTGCTGGTACCCTGTAGGTCTGTCCAGGTGCCCCGCCAGCCCACCGGGGACTCGCGTGGGGCTGCGTTATGAACCCTGTTTGTAAAAGGATACATCTTGTATTTATGGGGGGGCACAGGGGGTGGGTAATGTATTTAATAAATATAATGATGTTTATTGTGGGTCACTATTGTTTTTATTGTGGGTACTGGGGGTGGGGGGGGGGGTTACCCAACAGTATGTGGGTAGGCCTCCCTTGTGGGTAGTGGATGAAGGGGGTTAGGCTTCACGGGGTGAGGGGTTAGTGTGGGAGGGTATGTAGGCGTCCCGAGTGGTGGATGAGGGTGGGTTAACCCCTTAATGACTTTAGCGGTTAATAACCGCTATGGTGATTAAGGGGTTAGGGGACATTACTTTGGATGTTTTAATTTTTGTGTCTGTTTTGCAGAAGCGGATGGGCCATGGCCAGGATGGGGGGGGGTAATGGTATGTGGGTAGTGGGTGAGGGTGGTTAGACCTCACAGTATGCACATCGGGTACCCCCCATCCCCACATTTATATAAACAGCACTCACAGAAACACAGGCAGGGAGATTTAACAGACACATTAGGGGGATGGGGCTTTACAAAGATCACAGTCAAGGAGGTGGGGTTATAACCCACTCCTCCTCCCCACATTTACATAAACTGCACTCACAGCAACACAGGCAGGGAGATTTAACAGACACAATAGGGGGAGGGTGCTTTATACAGATTACACTCAAGGCAGGGAGATTTAACAGAAACATTAGGGGGGAGGGGGCTTTAAACAGATTACACTCAATTCAGGGAGATTTAACAGAAACATTAGGGGGGAGGGGGCTTTACACAGATTACATTCAAGGCAGGGAGATTTAACAGAAACATTAGGGGGGAGGGGGCTTGACACAGATTACACTCAAGGCAGGGAGATACAGGGGATGTACTGTACTGTATGTTGTTTATTGCAATGCTTTAATGTGTGTACAGTATAATGTTTTTTACAATTAGATAGATGTAATCCTTGGTATTGTAAGGGTTAGCCTTGGTTTTAAATTTTGTTTTCTGGTTGGTACTTATCTATTGATTTTTGTTTACTTGATTGGTTAAAATAGTTGACTTGTTTGGAGTACAGTATTTGTATTTACAGAGGCGACACGTTTTATTTGCTCTCGGCTAGTTCCGCAAGCCAGGAGGTGTCCCGGCTTTCTAGCCAAATCCCCTCGGCGTGCCGCGCGTCACCGATGCGCGGTCTTTGCGTCATCGGGTGCCTGCGCCCCCTGCACGCGTGCCCAGGGCTCCCCGAGGGAGCCCTGGTGTCCCGCGATGTGGGGGACGGCGGTGGGGGGTTCCGGGGAGAACCGGCGGACCCGGAGAGGGGAGGGGGAAGCCCCGATCGGAGGGCCGCTCCTCCGAGGCTTCGGCGCGCGCACGGGACACCCCGGCGCGCACCCGGCTACTGTCGCGGCCGAGACCGGGCAAATGCTCGAATAAACTTGGCCGCGACAGTAGCTTGCAATGATATTGTTCACATTCATTTGTAGAATGTATATGGTGCATAGATTTTATGCATCATAAATACAATGTAAATGCAATGTATTGATTGGAATGTAAGGTTTTTCATTGGCATTTGATGATTTAGATTGTAAGATCAGTTAGGTTTATTAAAGGAAATTCATTGTAATGTAGTGTGTCTGTATGGAGAAGTGTTATTTGTAGTACAGTATGGTTTTGATAACCCTTCTACATTTATTTGTATATTGGTTCATCATGTGTGTGTATATATATATATATATATATATATATATATATATATATATATATATATATGCAGATGAGCACACAGTTGTATTTGCATATTTGCTTTCCTGTGGAGGGTTTTTGTCACTTTTTTTACTCACCGTAACTTAATTCAGTATTATGGTATAGCCTATCCAATAGCCTCTCATGCATACCCAGTTAAAATGAACCCCACACTGATGAGACCCATTAAGGTCGAAACAGCTGTCTGTGGGTGGTTTTCTGGGTATGCACCTTAACCCTGGCTGTGCTCAAAGCTGTGACCATGCAGCAAGCTTAAGCCTATAGGGAACCATGATAAAAATGGTTTTTGAGGCAAAAAGTGACACTGTGCGCTCATTTGCATGTCATTTCCCAGAATCCCTTGCTGCAGTGGAAGTGCTGTATGCTGGGTGATAATGGGGAAAGGCGGGGTTGCAGACCTGCCTAAGACATGCAGATGAGCATACAGTTGTATTTGCATATATATATATATATATATATATATATATATATATATATATATATATATATATATATATATATGATGGAAATAAAAGACAGCGCCCTTATTAGCATACACCTATAAACCTGCAAAACAGACCTCACACTGCAGGATGATATACCCAGCACAGATATATGACAATGCTTCTAGATTAGCAGGAAACCAAGCAAATTGCAATATAAAAGGTGAAAAAACAAAATTGTGAAAAAATATATGAAAGAATAAAAAATATATTAAAAAATGTATGTTGGCAATAAAAACAATAAAAAAATAAAAAAATACCTATAAAAATTGTGTGTAAGTCTCTTTTGTATTGTTGACAAAAATGTATAATCAATATAAAATGATGTCCATACAAATCCTTAAATAGGAATTAGAAGTCCTGGGCAGCTTAATTCTTGGGATCACCAAGCTCCCAACGATATCTAAGAAAAAAGAAGAAAGAAAAAGCGCCCGATCCTAGTGTAAATTCAGATTTAAAAGGTTTTATTTATCATGAACAGACAATTGATAATTAAAACCTTTTAAATCTGAATTTACACTAGGATCGGGCGCTTTTTCTTTCTTCTTTTTTTCATATACAGATATAACCAAGAGCAGGAGCTGCTATCAAGTTGGGAGCTAAATCAACAGGTGCTGGGTTGTAAACAAGAAGGTTGCAATAACCAATGATTTAAATACACAGGAGACAGGGTAGGTAGTAGATGTGAAGTATATGCACAGTGTGTGATTGACAATCAGTAAACACACTTAGATCGAGATAACCATCTGTATACACAGAGTATAGATAGCCTCAATATATTTCCCAATAATGGGTGCCTGTGGGGTAGCGCAATAAAGTTAATTAACTGCGAAGTGCACAATGGCAAAACACCCCCACAGAACGTGTGCATCAGCAATGAGGTATATGCTTATACAACCTGATGTCCCTGGTGCAGCCTGTGAACTCCATGAGAAGGTTAGGAGTTGCCGTTCCTCTAACACACTTGCCGCACACACTCATTGCTGATGCACACGTTCTGTGGGTTTTTTTTGCCATTGTGCACTTCGCAGTTAATTAACTTTATTGCGCTACCCCACAGGCACCCATTATTGGGAAATATATTGAGGCTACCTATACTCTGTGTATACAGATGGTTATCTCGATCTAAGTGTGTTTACTGATTGTCAATCACACACTGTGCATATACTTCACATCTACTACCTACCCTGTCTCCTGTGTATTTAAATCATTGGTTATTGCAACCTTCTTGTTTACAACCCAGCACCTGTTGATTTAGCTCCCAACTTGATAGCAGCTCCTGCTCTTGGTTATATCTGTTAACCATATTTGCACCGTTACCACACACATTAGGGGATTTTATTTATGCACCTGTTGTGCATTTTTATCGTGTTTCGTCGTTTTTATTGTAGTAACATTAAAGTCTTTATTTTTTTCATTTTAGTGTGACCTTTCAGCTTTATATCCTATATATTTTGGATTTGGCTTAGACCTAGCCTTCTAATTACTGACATTATACTCATATGTCACCTATCTTGAGTGCAATTATAGGGGGCTGTATATGGTCTTCTGATTATATGTCTGTTTCTGTTTAATGATTTCTCCCTTGCACCAGGTAGACCTTGTCTCTTCGTTTGTATGTTTGGCGTAGCGACGTGCCCTTTGTGTATTTATATTTATATATTTATTTAGATTTATTTATTAATTGTGGGGCTGCTGTGCGTGAATTTTTTTATTGTGGGTAGCGGCGGTGGGTGAAGGGGGTATTTGGCCCTTGGTGTGAGTTTAGGACTTGCGGGGGGGTAGCGGGTGCACTTAACCCCTTCACGACCGTAGCAGTTAATACCGCTACGGTCGTGAAGGGGTTAAGTGCACCCGCTACCCCCCCACAAGCCCTAAACAACCACCATTGGGGCTAATACCCCCCTTCACCCACCCCCGCTAGCCACAATAAAAAAAATTCACACACAGCAGCCGCCCCCAAAAATTAAATAAATAAATGTAAATAAATAAATAAATACATGAATAGAAATAAATACATTTAAAATACATTTTTATTCATAGTGTAGATGTGCAGGGGGTCTCCGGAGCTGAACCGCTTTGGTTTTAGGTCCGGGGACCCCCTGCTTCCCGAGATACAGGCCCCTTAAGGGGTGCCGGTATCCCTCTGCTTGGTTTACATGCCGCGGTCACGTGATCGGGACCTTTAAATGCAGAGGGATACCGGCACCTCATAAAGGGGGCTGTATCTCGGGAAGCAGGGGGTCCCCGGACATGAAACCAACCCGGTTCAGCTCCGGAGACCCCCTGCATATCTACACTATGAATAAAAATGTATTTTAAATGTATTTATTTAAATTCATGTATTTATTTATTTATTTAGATTTATTTATTTATTTTTTGGGCGGCTGCTGTGTGTGAATTTTTTTTATTGTGGGTAGCGGGGGTGGGTGAAGGGGGTATTAGCCCCAATGGTGGTTGTTTAGGGCTTGCGGGGGGGTAGCGGGAGGGGTTAACCCCTACATGACCGTAGCGGTATTAACTGCTACGGCCGTGAAGGGGTTCATTTCACCCGCAACCCCCCCGCAAGTTCTAAACTCACACCAAGGGCCAAATACCCCCTTCACCCACCCCCGCTACCCACAATAAAGTGGGCACGGTGGGTTAACCCCTTCATTGCCTTAGCGGCTATCAGCTATGGTAATGAAGCAGCATTTCTGTATTTTTAATAATATTGTGCAGGAGCGGGGGGGTCCCTTGAGCTTTGATTTCTGGCTCAGGGAACCCCCTGCTCACTGTACAATATTATTAAAAATACAGTCATGCTGCTTCGTTACCATAGCACATAGCCGCAAAGGTAAGGAATAAGTATTTATTTATATATGTGTTTTATTCATACTGTAGATGGGCAGAGGGTCTCCGGAGCTGAACCTCTTTGATTTTAGGTCCAGCTTCCCCCTGCTCCCCGAGATACAGGCCCCTTTAGGGGGTGCCGGTATCCCTCTGCTTGGTTTACATGCCGCGGTCACGTGATCGGGAAATTTAATGCAGAGGGATAACGGCACCTCATAAAGTGGGCTGTATCACGGGAAGCAGGGGGTTCCCGGACCTGAAACCAATGCGGTTCAGCTCCGGAGACCCCCTGCACATCTACACTATGAATAAAAATGTATTTTAAATAATTTTTAATGTGCCGATGTTTGCGCAGAGAGAGCAGCGGTTCTCTCTCTGCTGCAAACACATCTCGCCAGGGGACGGCCTATAGTATCATTGATGTGCATATACAGTACTGTATGTGTATGTTAGGGGTTATAGGGGTTGTTGTTATACAGTATATACTGTATATATACAGTATATACTGCATTACAATTCATGAATTTCTCGGCTTCAAAGACAACAGCTCGCAAACGCTCCCATGCATTTTTACACGGCATTGCAGTATTGCAGCCAGCGGGAATAAAATGCTTAAATCACAGCCGCGAAAATAACGCAATACACCCCGGGAGAAAATGATACAAAACCGCACATCACCGAGATATTCCGAAATTCGCGGATCTAGCCAAGTTAGAATAAAGTTGGTCGCCACTGTATTCATTGGACTGACAAGGAACCTGTCCTGTGGAGCGCTTCATGTTCTAAGAATTGTGCAGTGCCCTCAAAAGTGTATGCAGGGTTGCTTCTCCTAAAGAAGAGAAGGTAACTTTGTCCGACATTTACACCGATTTTCGTTATGTTTTTGATAAAGCAATATTGGAGCTTCTGCCACCTAATCGTACCTTCAATTGTCCTATTGACCTGCTACCCGGTTCATTACCTCCTAGGGGAATCTCATATCCACTTTCCCTTCCAGTGACTTAAGCCATGAAGGATATATTCAAGAAAAATTACAAAAGGGGTTTATTCGGAAATCTTCTTCCCAGCAGGAGCTGGCATCTTCTTTGTGAAGAAAAAGGATGTATCTCTACGACCCTGTATCGATTATAGAGGTCTGTGACAGAGTCACTAACTCAGTAGGCTGGAATAGTGAATGGAGAGACGCTGCAGCCAGTTCACAGGGTGTTAATCTCCTCAGACAGAAAGAAGCACACCTGCAGCCTAATTAAGCAGGAGGCCTGAGAGACTGCAGGTTTAAAAGCAGGAAGTGACACACACAGAGAGCTTGTTTTTCCACAGGAAGGTGGAGAGAACTCTCCCGGCTGGGAAGCCGTTGCTGTTGATCTGTTCCCCCAGTCCTGCGAGGAGCTAGGCTGCTGGGACCAGCTGGGACCCCAACCCAGGATAAAGATACAGATACAGATTGCTGCGAAGAGCTTGTTTTTCTACAGGAAGGTGGCGAGAACTCTCCCGGCTTGGAAGCCGTAGCAGCTGCTGCTGCTCTGGCCCCCAGTCCTGTGAGGAGCTTTGCTGCTGGGACCAGCTGGGACCCCAACCCAGGATAAAGATAAACATTGCTGCGAGGCTGGACACAGCCTGCTCCTCAGAACCGTGTTCCTGTTTGCTGTTTGGAGCTGAAACAGATAAGACTTTATTCTTATTATGCTTATTGGTTATCGTTTGTGTAGCATGTTTTGGGCATGACCAGATTAGCTGGCTGTCCTCTTAGTAAGGGCTCAAGAAGTGAGTTAGTGTCCCTAACGGGACTAGGCTTTAATTTGCAAGAAAGTAGTTTCTTAAAGGGACAGTGCACCCGTATTTATTTTGGTTGTGGCTAATAAACCACTATAGTTGAACGTTTCCCACCGTGTCTAGCGTCTTACTGACCCTGCCGTGAGGCCGTCCTGCCACAGGTGGTGTCAGAAGTGGGATGCTACGCCTCTGGGGGTCAGTAGATGAAGATGTGTTGAGACACTGAACTCAGTCGGGAAAAAAAATGATTTTTTGCTGAAGCATGGAAGTTACAGCTAGCAAGCGCTGAGTGTAAATTTTGCCCCGTCGGGTATGAAAGGATTGCTGTGTAAAGCTAATGCCTTTTGCTGAAGTGAGTGAATTTGCAGCTAGCAAGTGCTGTGAGCAAAGTTTGCCCTGTCTGGTAAAAAAGAAAGTGAAAATGAATTTTGGCAAAGATGTTGCCCTAAGAAGAATCCAGAAGGTTCAAAGATTGTAAAGCCCATACAAGTTACGTGTGTTGTGCAAAGTCTGCCTCGTCGGGTGTGAAGAAAACAAAAAAAGATCCGGGGTTTTAAAATGGCTGCCGTCATGTTTCAGTTTTGCAATGTACATAACCATACAAAACAGTGTCCCTTCAGGCCATACTATGATGATGATGATGACGACTCGTATGTGGCCCCTGGAGGAGAGCCGTACCCACAGATGAATTTAGTATGCTGGGCCTGTCATAAAGTAGGTCACATGGAAGATGTGTGCCCCAAAATTTTCAAAGACAAACAGCTGCAAAAGCAAGCAATGCCCTATGAGTGCAAGCAAGATGTGGAAGCTGATACCAGTGAGCGTGTGCCCAGTACCACTGATATCTCTGGAGCTAATAAAGCAAAAAGAAAGAAGAAAAAGAAAACTGTTCCTCAAATCACAGGGGAAGTGACCAAGCCTCTGCGCTGTCAGGACATGCGTCAGAAAGGCGCCGAGATGTGCTGCAGACCGGAGTGACCGACAGAATTGTCACAGGAACGGTGGCAAAGGAAAAGGAGGAGCAAAGGGAAGCTGAATCCTTGATCCAGGGAAAAGAGGCCTTAATTTCTGCACTCCAAACTGCCCAGCGTGATTATGATTTCTTGCAGAAACAATTGAATAGGGAGCGAGAAGCTAATGCAGAGGTACAGAGGTGTATACTCCCAGCTATAAAAGAGTATGCGGCTTTAAAGAAAACAGAGCAACTCTTGCGCAGTCAGTTGGAGGAGCTGACGACAAGCTTGAATAAAGCCAACACCGCAATTGCTAACATGGAATCAGAGAGAACAAGTCCTGACTGGAGACTATGCTATCAGATGTCCCAGAGAGATGTGAAAAACTTCATCAAAGACTTAGAAGTTTCTCACCAAGAAGCTAGCACGCTCAAAACAGAGCTGGAGCTCTCACGCCAGGAGGGCCACAGTCTAAACTCAGAGCTGGGTATGTTGAAGGAAACCCATGAGAATGCCCTGAGGGATTTAGAGACTGTAAGGAAGGAGAATGTAAGTCTGACGCAGAAAAATTCAGACTTGACTGATCAAATCAGTAAAGGTGATAAGAAGCTCCACCAAGCAGGAAAAGTGGAGAAGCAATTGATCCAGGAAAAGCTAGAGGTGCAGGAAGCACTGCAGAATGCAGAGAGGATGCAACGTGTCTCCCTGCAGCAGCACACACAGGCAACGCATTTATGGCAGAGCCAGCTGCAAGAGCTACATGCAAGTCTGCAAGCAGCCAAGGAGAAGCAGTGAGTGCTACAGGAACGGCTGAGTACCTAGTATGTCCCCACAGAACAGCATGAGGAACTGAGGGCCACGCTGTACGCCACAAGAGCATCGCTAGGGGCAGAGCTGGGTACTTTGAAGAAAGCCAATGAAACGGTCCTAAGGGATATATAGATTGTGAAAATGGAGAATATAAACCTGAAGGAAGAGGTTTTAAACCTGACTGTTCAGGTCAGTGATGGGACTGAGATGCTTCACCAAGCGCAGAAAGTGAAGACGCAATTGGCGCAAGAAAAAAATGAAGTACAGGCTGCTCTGCAGAATGCAGAGAAAATGCTGGAAAAAGAATGCCTCGCCCTGGAGCAGCTGAAGATCACGTTGAGCGCCACAAGAGCATCGCTGGAGGCGGAGCTTAGAAGCCAGGTGACTCTGTGTGAGAGGGAACATGAGAAGGTCCAAAGACTGGAGCAAGAGCTGGAGAAGCAGAGAGGCAACTCCATCTCCATGAGTCAGTATGCCAAGGAGAAAGAAGCCTGGAAGACAGAAGCAACAGCGATACTGGCGACAAGAACTGCAGAGCTCAAAAAGATGGAGGAGGCGTTGATGCAAACCCAGAGTAAGCACCGGGAAGAGGTGAAGGCCCTGAGAAGGGACTGGCAGCATCAGATTGAAGAGCTGCAAATGCAGGTTGCTGAGCGCAAGATACAGCTCGCCGAGCGGGAGAAGGTGACCGTCCGACAGGTGGCTTGCCTGATGTTGCACCATGAAACCGAGATGGCTGATATCCACAAGCGGCTGGACTACACGACCAATGAGGGGGCCCGGCTACAGCTGGAGCTAGACAAGGTCCGGGAGGAGCACCAGCAGCTGCAGGTCCAGAATAAAGAAAGAGAGACAGATTTAAGCCTTGCTCTGAGTCTGCTAGGAGATGTAGAATCGCGAATCAATTCTAACGAAGATGAACTAGCAGCCGCACTGAGTGAAAGAAGAAAGGCAGAAGGACTGCTTCAAGACCTGAGGAAGGACCTGGAGTCTGAGTGTGCTGGCCGCAAGATGGCGGAGAAACAAATGTGTGACCTGGTCAAGGAGCTTGAGGCTCTGAAGACTGAGCGGGACGCTACGTTGGACTCTACGGCTGACCAGCAGGAGGTTTCTCAGATGAAGCTGGAGGAAAAGCTTGCAACCCCAAGACAGACGTTTGGGTTACTGAAGCAGTCCAAGGAAAAGGTGGCGGAAGAGATAAAACAAGGGAGGCACTCCAGGAAGCATGACCGTGATACCGTTGCAGAACTACAGTCTACTTTCCACAAGGCACGGAATGCGAAGGCCAAATTTCGATGCACTAGCACACTAAGAATCCAATCAAACTACAGTGCCCAGGGGAAACAAAGTGGATTCCTTGCCATGAGGGCAGCCACTGTGAAGAGGCAGCCGCGAATGAGACGGAAGTGTGCCCGTGATCATAAGGGGAGAAAGACCGCACAGATAGTCCAGCAAATCTCCCAACAGAGTAAGTTAAAGAGTCAAGACAGAAAGGCCCAAGCCTATGAGTCTGCTGACCTTAAAAGGGAGGTGCCATGGGGTGTACTTCGGGTTAAAAGGAATCCCGACCAAGTTGAAGTACTGAAGATAAATGGTGTGGAACCCAACACTGAAGGTACACTGAGGAAGAAAGGTCCAAAAGAGAAGGCCAAACAGTCACTGGCGAGTGTATGCAATGAGCTGACCGAGGTCAATGCTCTTCTACAGGATAAGGGAGACTCTGAGCACAAGAGGACAAGGACAACAATGCATCTTCAGGATTTACAGATCAAGGTCACAGCGTGACGTAGAGTCCTGGCAGAGAGAGCTAATAGGCAGCAGGATGCTCAGGAACCTTGTCAAGAAGAGATACAACAAAAGCGGAGCATCAACCTTAAACTGAAACTGGCACAAGACAAAGAGATAGGGAGGTACCAGTCTTCAGACCCAGGTGGCCTGGTAATTACCCCAAAAAGAAAATGCCAAAATTGGAAGGCAAGAAAAAAAAAAGGGGGAGGGAAGGGCCGACGTCAGACATTTTCGACGAAGATGCTGGTGCACGGGAATGGTGCACGGGCCGCTCCACAGGACAATGTTTCGCTGGGGAGAGGGATATGTGACAGAGTCACTAACTCAATAGGCTGGAATAGTGAATGGAGAGACGCTGCAGCCAGTTCACAGGGTGTTAATCTCCTCAGACAGAAAGAAGCACACCTGCAGCCTAATTAAGCAGGAGGCCTGAGAGACTGCAGGTTTAAAAGCAGGAAGTGACACACACACAGAGAGCTTGTTTTTCCACAGGAAGGTGGAGAGAACTCTCCCGGCTGGGAAGCCGTTGCTGTTGATCTGGTGCCCCAGTCCTGCGAGGAGCTAGGCTGCTGGGACCAGCTGGGACCCCAACCCAGGATAAAGATACAGATACAGATTGCTGCGAAGAGCTTGTTTTTCCACAGGAAGGTGGCGAGAACTCTCCCGGCTTGGAAGCCGTAGCAGCTGCTGCTGCTCTGGCCCCCAGTCCTGCGAGGAGCTTTGCTGCTGGGACCAGCTGGGACCCCAACCCAGGATAAAGATAAACATTGCTGCGAGGCTGGACACAGCCTGCTCCTCAGAACCGTGTTCCTGTTTGCTGTTTGGAGCTGAAACAGATAAGACTTTATTCTTATTATGCTTATTGGTTATCGTTTGTGTAGCATGTTTTGGGCATGACCAGATTAGCTGGCTGTCCTGTTAGTAAGGGCTCAAGAAGTGAGTTAGTGTCCCTAACGGGACTAGGCTTTAATTTGCAAGAAAGTAGTTTCTTAAAGGGACAGTGCACCCGTATTTATTTTGGTTGTGGCTAATAAACCACTATAGTTGAACGTTTCCCACCGTGTCTAGCGTCTTACTGACCCCGCCACGAGGCCGTCCTGCCACAGGTCTTAACAAGATCACTATAAAAAAAACGTTACCCCTTGCCATTGATTTCGGAACTCTTCGATCGCCTTCAAGGGGCTACTATCTTCACCAAATTGAACCTTCGTGGGGCCTACAATTTGGTAAGAATTCGCCATGGTGACGAATGGAAAACGGCTTTCAATACTCGAGATGACCATTATGAATACCTCATCATGCCTTTCGGCCTTTTAATGCCCCTGCCATCATTCAAGATATTGTTAATGAATTCTTTAGGGACCTGCTCAATCAGTTTGTTATCATTTATTTGGATGACAATGATTTTTTCTAAGTTTCACAGGAACATGTCAGCCAGGTACTGCTACACCTACGTTAAAACCATATGTTCGCCAAGCTGGAAAAGTGTCAGTTCCACAAACATCCACAGCATTTCTCAGATACATCATTTCTGACACTGGTCTCACCATGGATCCAGCTAAGGTGAAAGCGGTCCTGGATTGGCCTCGTCCCACTTCTCTTAAGGCTGTACAGTGCTTTCTGGGCTTCGCGAATTACTACTGCAGGTTCATTCATAATTTCTCTTCTGTGGTAGCTCCCATTACAACCTTAACAAAGAAAGGTGCGGATCCTACTTCATAGTTGCCGACGGCTAGCCAAGCCTTCGATCACCTGAAAACCACCTTAGTTTCTGCACTAATCCTCATACATCTGGATCTCAAACTACCGTTCACCTTTTTAAGTGGATGCATCAGACGCCGGGCCAGAGCTATTCTGTCTCAGAGAAGGACTCGTCAAACCAGACTTCATCCGTGTGCCTTTTCTCGGAAACAATTCTCCCGCCGAACAAAAGTATGACGTACACTACCGACACACTTTATTGAAGTGTGGTCGGTACCGCAAGCCGGGAAATCTCCCGGCTTGATAGTGGCCGCCCCTCGGCGTGCCGCGCGTCATAGACGCGCGGTCACGCATCATCGGGAGCGTGCGCCCCCTGCACGCGTGTCCAGGGGCTCCCCGAGGGAGCCCTGGTGTCCCGCGATCGCGGGACAGCGGCAGGGGGTTCCGGGGGACCCGGCGGACCCGGCAGCGGTAGGGAGAGCGCCCCGATCGGAGGGCGCTCTTCCGCTGCTTCGGCGCGCGCCCGTCACACTCGGGCGCGCGCCAGGCTACTGCTGCGGCACAGAACGGGCAAATGCTCGAATAAACTGTGCCGCAGCAGTAGTTAACCGTGAACTTCTAGCTATCAAGTTAGCTCTAGAAGAATGGAGACATCTTTTAGAAGGCACAGAAAATCCTATTACCATCTTGACTGACCACAATAACTTACTGTACATCGAGGTGCGCTTGACGCCTAGGGTCTCGACAAGCCGGTGGTTGCTATTCTTTTTGCGTTTCAATTATATTATTTCTTTCCTACCGGGTTCGAAAAACATCAAGGCCGATGCTTTCTTCCGTCAGTATTTGGTGGACGACACAACCGAGGATCGTCAGGAAACCATACTTCCCTCTAAGTACATACTTTCCACCTTGAGAGAGATCGTACAAGATCAGTCCCACATCCCAGAAGGTCTCGAAGTTCCAGAAGGGCAATTTTTTACCTCACCACCTCATCAGAAGGTTCTTGAATGAGGTCATTCTTCCAAGTCATCTGGACATCCTGGTACTAGAAGAACCACAGAGCGGACCTTTTGGTGGCCCGTCATGCAGAAGGACATTAAGGAATTTGTTGCTGAGTTCTCACCATGTGCTCAGAATAAGACTCCTTAGAACAAACCGCCAGGATTCCTTCGACCTTTTCCCATCCTGTACCGTCCATGGACACAACTATCCATGGTCTTCATAGTAGATCTGCCTGTGTCTAAAGGGATTAACACCATTTTAGAAGTGGTAGACCGCTTCTCTAACAGTCCCAGTTTATTCCGTTGAAGGGCCTTCCAAACTCTCCCAAACTGAAAGACATCTTTGTCAAATACATTTTCCGTCTCCATGGGGCGCAACAGTTCATCATTTCCGATCTTCGAAGTTCTGGCATTCCTTCTCCCAGCAATTAGGTATTTCTACATTTTTTTTTCGGGTTACCATACCCAAACCAATGTCAGACAGAGTGAACCAACCAGTCACTGGAGCAATATATTCGTTGTTTCATCTCAGACTCCCAGGATGACTGGACTGACCTTCTTCCTTGGGCCGAGTTCGCGCACAACAATCTGCAAAGTGAATCCACCATGTATTTGCCCTTCTTCATTAATTATGGGTTTCACCCATCTCTACTGCCCCCCTCACCACACCCAGTTCTGGGGTACCAGCAGCAGACAACAGAATTCGTTGGCTAAAGAATTTGTGGAAAAGAATTCAGCAGAATCTTACGAGGGCAACTTCTAGACAGAAGACACAGGTGTATCGTCAGTGAAGGAACATTCAAGAATTCAACCAGGGAGACCGGTTGTGGTTGTCTTCAAGGAATATCCGCCTCAAGGTCCCTACCCTAAAATTGACACCAAGGTTCATTGGACCCTATACCAGTGTGGAGGTCAACCCGGTTGCATATCGTCTACGCCTTCCTCCCTCTATGAGGTTCCCGTCGGTTTTCCATGTCTCCTTGCTGAAGCCGGCTATTCGGGATCTTTGATTCCCCGATTTTTCCTTGTCTCCAGCTCCTCTCCTTGTACAGGACCAACAGGAGTATGAGGTCCAGTCCATCTTGGAATCCAGGCTTTCCAGAAGGTTGATCCAGTATCTCGTACACTGGAAGGGCTTTGGACATGAGGAACAGTCCTGGGTTCCTCACCACCGTCTTCATGCCCCCAGGTTTGTCCTGCTCTTCCACGCCAAATATCCACACAAGCCCTTCCTTAGACGCCCGAAGGTCGCTCCTGAGGTGGGGGTACTGTCAGGATCCATGATCCGCGACACGCTTGGTGCAGTCGTCACTTTTCCCAACCCGTGATCGGGCCTCCCGCTCCTTCCATCATCCTTGACGCTTCTTTCCCTTCTCCTGGATCCAGCCATCATGCTAGGCATGCACGCGCATCCCGCGCGAATGTTAATATCATTCGCTCTGGTCCCAGCTCCAGACTCCGTCCACACCGCAACATCATCGGTGCACGGCGCGCGCACGGGCTGTGTCATCTTTCTGCTTCTGGTATCCTCCCCACACCTGTCTCCTGCACCTTATCCTCCTATCATGGTCAGTCTTACTGATGCGCCTCCTCCAGTCTGTTACCTCATTGGTTCCTCTGTCCTATATATGCTCAGCCGGCCCACTGGCAAATCGACTGAGCATAAACCTTCCTATTGGGGAAGTGATCACTGCTACCCTTGCCTCCACAGTTTTATCTTGTACTCTGGGTTCCTAGTTCCTCTGTTTCTGACCTCGGCTATTCTTCTAGAGTCTGCTCTTCTAGACTCCTGACTCTGGCTACCAAAGACGATCCGCACCTCTCCAATCCTGACCTCGGCAAAGTACCACGATGATCCGCACCTCTCCAATCCTGACCACGGCTAAGTACCTTCAATGATCTGCACTTCTCCAACCCCAACCTCGGCAAGTATCTCTGACCATCCATACCTCTCCAACCCGACCCAGCTACCTCAACCTATCTACACTCCAGTCACGCCCACATGGCTGTGGGTTTGTGTTTATACCAATCCCCACCTCGGCCCCGCGGTCATGCCTTGTTTGTGTTGAGACATTGTTACATTGATAGTAGTAGGAAAAAGTGTATGCACAGTTTTAAGTTTGTAAGGAAGGGGGGTGGTATTGTGGTGAGACATAGAGAGTTGGAGGGTGGCAATATAAATTTGTTGAGGAAGGATGGATGTGCATTTGACTAATATTGTGTTTGATAGTTTTAATGTGGGTCTAAAAGATGGGATTGAGTGGTCTGTGGATCCCATTTAAGGGTTAAAATGGGCTTGCATGTGGCAGGATGTGGCCTGCCAGCAGAAGTTGGTGGAAGTGGTTACCTGGTTTTGGCCCTTTAATAGGGACTTACAGTATGCTTGGTTAAGAGAAACTGCCTCTAAATCCAGCAGTGAGCTGGTTAATTACAGCCAGGCAATTTATCAGACTTCACCTGGCTAAATTAGAGCTCTAAGAGAAAGCGTGCTGTTGGAAACTCAAGAGAGATTTCTTTAGCACAGATTCAATGGACTGACAGAAGGAGAGAAGAGTCTTGAGAGCACAGGAGGGCTTTGTTCTGAGAGCAAGAAACAAGAGGACCACATGTCTTTTCCTGGACACAGAGGACCCATAAACCTGCCAGAGGCTGGACCCTCAAGCACACTAAGATACATGGACACCACTGACCTGAAGGACCACCTGCTTTAAGGTACCGCTGAGATTTTGGGGTGATAAGTGGCTAAGGGGCTTCCTCCTACCCCCCAGCCTTGCTGAGAGGGACGGGGGAAGTAGGTTAGCCCTTACAAAGGGATAAGTGTTTGTTGTATTTTTTGTTTGCTGTGATAAACGGTCTCCATTAGCATACCTCTGCACACCTCTGCACACCTCTTTCATATGGTGTCAGAAGTTGGGAAGAGGTGGCCCTTGAAGTCAAAGGGGCCACGGAGACTGCCTGTGAGTTTTTTTGTGTTTTTGCCTGCATACCTGTAGAGTTCTTGCAAAAGCCTGGGCAATCAAAACAAAGAATCACGTGCAGAAGTGACCAGAATTAAAGGGCTACACATCCAGTCAGGAAATCTACATTGCACTGGAGAAAGCCACAATGCCACATTTGGACTGGGGGGACTGCGACAGATGGTGACCTAGACAAAGTAATGATGTTGTGACCAGAGTCTACCCCACCACTTGTGAAAAAAAAACATGGGATTTTAAAATGGCCACCAAGCTGAAGTCAAATTAAGACTGATAAGGCTGATAGAGAAGTAACCCAAGTGCAGCACTCAGACTCACCCTCTGGTGGTAAATGTAGTAAATAAAACGTAATCTTTATTATGCAACAATAGGTTAAATAATGGGTGTTAAAATGAAGGGCTGAAGTATTTAGTTCCTCAAAATACATAATTTTTAGAAATTGCCTTAGGAAAATAGACCAAATTTGATTAAATACAAACAAGTGACACCATAAATAACATTTTTCATGAAGGGAACACTTTAAATAGTTTCCCAAAAGAAAACCTTTAAAATAAATTTTTACTGCATTGTATTTGTACAGAGTACTATCACTATGAATTTTCCTTTAGAAAATCCCCTTCGGGCAAAAAACAAAAATACATGACTAAGCAACGTGTATTTATAACATCTGCATGGTCAGAAACCTGCAGTGACTGTGTTAATGAAGGGAATAAAAGTGGATGGATGGAGGATACAGAAATCACATGTGATTGGGAAGCCGATAAAGCCCTTAAAGAGTATAACACAAGGACTTACTAAAATAGCTTAACTAAATTCTCCTTTTATTAAAAGGCCTCAAAATGTACTTGTAGTGGTGATCTTTGAAAATCTAATGAAAAATAACAGTGACTCTTATTTGCCTGGAGCATTAGAGTCAGTGTTCCGTAAAAAGATGCCAGACAAAAGAAGAAAAATACAATCCAACTGTTTGATATTTCACAACGCAGATTTTATAAGGAGATTATTTATTTTTTCTACAAACTACCGGAAAAGGCTAATTTTAAAAAACAAAAAAACAAATCATGAGTTATACAGTATTTAACATAATATATTTTTTCCCATGTGTGGATTTAAATTACGAGCAAATTCCTGTCTCTGTGGATCACCCTGGCAAAGATGGCTTAAAGGGTCCTCAAGTGATGCAAGGAGCGGCAATGCATTGATGAATTGTGACTTCATTAGATAAAGAATGCTGTTAGACTAGCCAGTGCGAGGATCCTGCAGCTGAGGTCTGCTTAAAGCCAAATGCATCAGTACTAACACTATATATAGATTCTGGAATGAAAACAAGAGCCAGGCATGAGAACTAGCATCTACGGGTCAGTGCTTTGCAGATGTTGTTGATTTGCCACAAATGTAAGAAGGAAAAACCCGTTATTATTTTCCAAATGTGTGTCACACTATCGTCTTGGCTAGCAATGTGTCACAAATATGGAAATCCCTCTAGTGGAGGAAAATGTTTTATTTCTTTCATTAAGTGAAAGGAGCTGGATGCTCTCAGTATCGTTGAAAAGATACTGTATTATAAAATCTTTTTTGCAGCTTTGACAAAAGCTACAGAGGAATCCAGCAAAATACATGATTTGTTCCAGTCAATGAGTTTAAATGTCTGTGGACAAGGAATGTTCACTTTTAAAACAAATGTGTTAGTTTGCAGATCTTATATAAAAAAAACTTGTTGAATTCTTAGGGGGATATTCTAGTAGCTGTGAGTTTGTCCTTGTCAAACCGTGTAATTTGACAGGGTCATAAGTAGCAGAATAAAATCTGACAACTTGTTGTTTCCTGTATCACAAATTACATCATTTACATAGTGTCTATTAAAATTGACTTACATGATGTTAAACAGCCAATCTGAGTGGATTGAACTTAAAATAACTTTATATAGTGGAAATAACATGATTAAAACAAATATTTCTTAAAATAATTTTAGTTTGTGCTGGAGTTAGAGAATTTTTTTTTAAATGTTACACAACATAAAGTACTGTACTTCATATTTTGACATACGTAACAACGGTGCTCATAAAATCAAAACCATATTGAGCCTTCAAATGTTTCCACAAAATCAACGACAATCAAAATGAAATAGGTAATTGAAGTGATTAATTATTTGCACCCCCATGGTCCCAAAATATGACATAACATTTTAAGAAAGTTTTTCCTTCGCCAATAACATTAAATGATAAATTGATAACAATATAACGTGAAATAACAATACTTTTAAAGTTTACGTTTAAATGGAGCATGCAAATTGTTTATTACTTTGTAGTATGTCCAAAGATGTTGTTTGTAGATTATTCATAGATAATATGCAATGTATAATATATAATAACTATATCTACATGTACAGTATAATCCATATTTTGACAAATAATATTGCTCAATACTGTATATATATAAATATATATATATATATATATATATATATATATATATATATATATATATATATATTTTTTTTTTTTTTTCAACTTAATTTTATTTGCAGTTTTCAATGGGATACAGAAAATAAAAAGGGAACATTCAGGACCAAATTTAGCAGTTTTCACATCATATACAATATGGGCCAATCGAACCAACTTTTCAATTAAATTTGAACAGTAATGATGAGGTCAAATTAACAGCAACTAATAACAACACATTGAAATAATAAATAAACAAGACAGATACATAGGAAAAGAGGGGAGTGAGGCGAGGGGGGAACACATTTTTTTTCAGCCTTAGGTTTTGAACTTGTCTGTTTTCCTGTACCTATTATCTATAAGAAATACTCATTGTTCCAGGCCTTGCCCGAATAACCTCGGGGGGAACGACTTTTCCATCTTATATATAGGCCAGTTCTCTTTTGTCTCTCTGCCCCCTTTTCTGGCAAACCAAGCTAACTTGGCTGAGGCTCGCGGTAGATCTTGGATTGGTTTTCCCAGGAGGGTCACCCATGAGTTGGTTCTCAAATTAATTAATTAACTGCCTATTAATAAGTTGGAGTACAAGCTTCCATAAAGGGGACCGTTTTTGACATCTCCAACAAATACTGTATGTGACATTGAACTGTTTTGTCCACAGCCTCTACAACAGGACGGCGAGTGGGAGTAAACTATCGTATGGAGCCCAACCTGCGTCATTTACCAGCGGAATAATAATTTGTAGATGTTCTCTTTTACCACTATGCATATCAAGCTTTTTGCTGCATCGTCCCATATATCTGCTCTGTCCTCATCATCCTGGACCTCTCCTAGTTCTTCCTCCCATTTCAGCATATAGAGATATTTGCCACCTGCATCAGAGCTAACTAGAATATGGTATAGGGCGGATATCATACCCTTCTTCAGAGAGCGATTTCTATAAAGCATTTAAAAATAAGTTGTGGTAGGGACACCCCGGCCCTATAATATTGTGTGACAAAATGTTTTACCTGCAGGTAGTGAAATATCTCAGAGGTGGGCAGGCTTCAATTTTTTTGAAATTCTAGGAATGGGATAAACCTACAGTTAGAGAACAGATCTCCTACTTTGAGAATACCGGCAGCCCTCCAGGCTTGGAACGCACCAGTCGCACTACCTGGGTCAAATGTCTGGGTTGTCGAAAAGCGGGATCATAGGGGAACACTCTGTTGTGAGTTTGAATTTAAATTTTAGGCAGTCCCAGAGTGTCAGTGAGTATCTAGTCACTGGGTAGGGTAGAGTAATTGGTAGCCTGTTGGATTTTTATTAGCCATAAAAGGTTTTTGATGTCCGCTGGTTTGGACGCAGCATTCTCTATATCTACCCATCCTATAGGTTGCGGATCCGAGTTCCATGGCAGAAGCTGACTCAGCAGGGAGGCCTGATAGTATTTCAGATGATTGGGGAGGGATACCCCCCCCCCCGATCCCCATGGGCCTATATACAGATGTGGTTGCCTGTGATCTCTGGCTAGCCTTAGGAAAATCTGTGGCTATAGTATCTCACAGAAACACTGAAACATTTCTGTGATTTTTCTGAACCAGACTAATTATATGGGCAATTTTGCTGGCTGCAGAAATCTCACATAAATGTTACAGCGTTTCTGTGAGATTGCCACAGATTTTTCTAGATTTTCCTGGGCTTGTCGGAGAGCACAGGCGACTATATCTGTAGTACCTCTCTCTTGACTCTTGGGTGTTTATTGTTCTATACAAACTTAGTAATTCTGGATTTGAGGTCAACTAGATCTTTAAGTGGTATCTTAATGAGGAGAGTATTGAAAAAATACAATATACAGCTCAGCTCCGTTATAGTGCGGTCCTCGGGGGCCACCCGATCCGACCGTTCTATAACCGGGGTCGCGCTAATAAAAAAAATGGCCATCGCATACCCGATCGGGAGAGGGGGGAGGGGGGAAGAGGTGGAGTGAGGCGCCGGCAGCTGCACACATCCCCCGCAGCCATCGTACTTCCCCCATCATTCCTCTTGCACATTCCCCAGCAGCCTCACTTCTACCAGCACAGATTCCCCCCCTGATCCCCGCCAGCAGCCCCGCACCCCAGCCTGGCACCGATCCCCCCTGCCAGTAGCACCCCAGCCCGGCACCAATCCCCCTTACCAGCAGCCCCACACCCCAGCCCGGCACCGATCCCCCTTGCCAGCAGCCTGGCACCCCAGCCGGCACCGATCCCCCCAGCCCTGCACCAAAAAAAATAATAATGAAGGGAACACCAAAAAGGCCCGATCCCCACAGGCAGCCCCACGATGCCACAGCAGCTGACACCGGAGGTAGGGGGTAGGTGGGGCTGTGTGCATGCTGTGAGTGTGCTGTGAGTGTGCTGTGAGTAGTGAGTGTGTGCTGTGTGCAGTGTGCTGTGAGTATGCTGTGTGTGCTGTGAGTTTGCTGTGAGTGTGTGCAGTGTGCTGTGAGTGTGTGCAGTGTGCTGTGAGTGTGTACAGTGTGCTGTGACTGTGTGCAGTGTGCTGTGAATGTGTGCTATGTGTGCAGTGTTGTCAGCTCGGGAGCACCGGATCTATCTAGTTTAGGGGATCGGACTTAGTTGAAGTCACCTCCCACAACCAGAAGGCCCTTTCTAAATTCCTGGATTAGGTCTAGATTTTTTTCGAATTAGGGGGCCCTTGCTGTTTTTAGGGCGTAAATGTTGACCAGCGTGACCTCAGTCCCACTTATCCGACCAGTCAGGAGAACAAATCACCCATCTTTAGCTGTTTACTTGAGTTCTAATTGAAAGGGGGTGCTGTTATTGAAAGCTATGGCCACTACTGTATATATTTTAATACCATTCTGCTATAGAAATATGAAAGACTCCTAAATATTGCATTATTAGTCAAAGATAGACAGTTCTCAATGATGTTCATTACTACTCCATGATGTCCCATGTATTTATATATATATATTTTAATTAAACTCTTATAAAGGGGGTTTAAATAGGCCGCTATTTGGACCATGTGCCTTTGAATCAGGCCACCGGCTATTTAATGAGACAATCAGATAAGTCATGTGGCCCAGGTAGTTCATATGAATGTATTTGTGTGCAAACATAATTATATAGGGGTTCAAATTTTATCAGCAATAACGGAAGTTAATTATGTTAAGCTTTGTGACTTGTAATGATACTTCTATTGAGGCTCTCTCACGAGCCTTGAGCTGTGAGAAAAAAACCTGCACATTATTTGAAGTGGTTTTGACTTTTTGAGTTAACGGATCTACACAGAATTCAAGTGTGTTTTCAAAGATTTACAAGTATGAGCCATTTTTGTCATACCGCTTGGATTTGCAGAGCTGGAATGAAAATGCTTCTAAAAAAAGCCTTTATTGCACAGTTTGGACAGGTGAGAAGTGTTTTCAGGGAAGTTCATATCCTACTCAAGAAGAGATATTTTCACATGGCAGTGCACTTCTCACAGCTACATACTACAATAATAGTGGGGTTTCCCCTTGTATAGCAGTGGGACAGTGCACAGTAGGCAGCACTGTATAGAATTTTTTTGCAGACACAAGTCCCTAGCACTATATAGCTTTCAATCTATTAACTGTGCCTGAAGCACAGGGAAATAAAGTGACTTGCCCAAAGTCACAATGAGCTGATATGGGGATTATGAACCAGGCTAACCTGTTTCAAACTCAGCCCCATGGTTTTCAGAATAAGTTCCTTTACTCACTGACCCTAAACTTCAGCCCTCAATCACCCTTAATGGTGCAGTCCTACTGAGTAACATTTATTGGAGTATAAAGTCAAATGAGGAATAATAGTGGGTTTGAGTCCCTATCGGTTAAGTTCTGATATGATACTGTGTGTACTGTAGTGTAATATCACATGCAGTTGTTTTTTAGGTTGTAAAAGTGCAATTTCTATTTCAATGTTTTTATTATAATACATCTGTTTATATTGCGTTACAAATTATTGAATTAAATATACATTCAGTATCTCCATTAGGATATACTACACTTAAGCGAGAGAGTTAAGGAGTAAAGAATATTCTATATGTCATCGGGCACAATATATCATTATGACTTGTTTGTTGTTCAAATGTAAAATATAACTGTCTAAACAGAAAAAAATTGAGTGAGAAATCAAGGAGAAATTTAAGGGATCTAAGTCATATTACTCATTTCCTGGTTTGGTCCCAAAGTGCAATGTTTCCGTTTATAGACTCTAAACAGAATCTTGCTGGCATCATGTAGCTAGTTTAATGTGAGAAACTATATCAGGATAAGCTGAGAAAAAAAAATCATTTTGGGACTATACATACAGTAGAAAAGAAAGAGAAAAATAGCTGCACACTTCTTTCAAAAGATCCATACAGTAGATCATTTATTGCAATTTAGTGAGACAAGATTAAAAATAATCTTTAATATGTGAAAAATAGTATGGCTGTCCTTATTCAGAGGAAGGATTTTGTTTTTAACAATTTAAAAAAAATGCAACCCCTTCATTATAAGCCTGGAGGGGTTAAAATGCTATTTCTACACTATCTACTGGTCATGCAGCAGACAACTGTTTTAAATAATAATTTGATCTCATTTGAAAGTCTAACTTTGTTTAGTGTTACAGCATATAAATTTTCTAGAGTGCAAAGAATGCTAGCAATCACTCTGAGTTGGGTCACATAAAGAGCCATTTGTCATAATAAAAACTAAGACAGTAGGGGAGTGGTCAGAGGAGCTCTGCCGGCTTCATAGAGGAAAAGAGCTCCCTGCTCCCACAGGCACATTGTGCTCGGGCAGACACAGGAGCTGTGAAGGGAGAGGCAGATCTCAAAGCACTTTCTACAACCATACTATACGAGTGATGAGAGCAAAAAAAAAACAGGGATGCTACCAAGAGAAAGTCCATATAGTAAACAAATGAAAGTACATCTCAATGTACAGTATGAAAAGAATCCCAGACAGTATTTTTAAACTCGAGAGAATTGCCCCACAGAGTGAGTGATTAT
>NW_027455038.1:0-47972 GCF_040206685.1 Ascaphus truei
GGTCTCTGTATAAAGGCAATTTTGGAGCAAAACCAGGGCATTTCCGCTCTGCACCTATGTATCAAAGCATTTTTCTCCAATTTTGCCCTGTCTGCCCCAGTTTGCACCTGGGGGAGAGTCAGTAGGAGGAGTTGGGGGGAGTTACCTGGTGCACAGATTATAATGAGATGCATCACATGTTACCTGGTGCACAGATTATAATGAGATGCATCACATTCTGCATCTCTGCCCCAGCTTGCACTTTGGGGCGCGTCAGTAGGCGGAGTTACATGATGCACAGATTCTAATAACATACATCATATTGAGTCTTGGTACCTTTTTGCCTTTTATTTGCCCTCCCCCCCCCCCCAATCCTCCATATACAAAGTGGTCTAAGTTTAACATTCTGCATCAGATGTAAGAAACTTCTTACACATGCAGCAGCAGCTCCAAAAAACACAGCAGTGCCTCTAAACACACCTTTCTCTACGAATGATACAGATTCCATGTTCCTAAGCGGTGGTTTTCCATCCTTGTAGCAGCGACAGGCTAGTGATGATCTGCAGGACACAACCAGCCAATCATTAAATTCTTTATTTCGTACAATCATTCCGACTGAGCAGACAACTCATACAACCAACTTTAAGAGAACAAGGTCAGCATAGTTTACCTCTCAAAAAAAAAAAAAAAAAAAATCAAATGTAATGCACAAACTCATCTTCCTTACAATGACCTGAAAAAATGTTTTTTAAAAACCCCTTCGTATTGTGCCACTGAAGCGGTTAACAGGCAAAATTCCTCTTGGGAAACTATTTACAAAAACGGGAATTAGACGGGAGCAACAAGTGGAGCTAAAGACTGTATGGTTAGGGAGAGCAATAATCCCTCTATTCAGTCTGACATCAGAAGGCTGAGCGCTTCCCCCATATCGATCCTTCTGTGTCACCCGATTGTCCTTTTAAACAAGCCACTTATACTAGGTACATTCTGCCAATATCATTTACACATTGATCGTCAAACACCTCATCTGCTGCGTTCTGTGGTCAGGGACATTAACACTTCGGAACCAAATCATTTCAAATAAAAAAGGGAGAATTGTGCCACTACCCAACAAAAGCATAACAAATAAAAGGCTATATACAGCACGCTTGGAACGTTTCAGCTCCTGACACCAGCAAAGCGCCAGCAGGCTTTATACAAACTGTCGCGGGCGAGACAGGCGAGAGAATGGGGACGCGAGGCTCTGCATGAGAAGCTGCCCAAGGAAGGACAGGGAGTGGGTCCGGCCACACACGGGTGAGAAAACGCATCGGTGATTAGAATCAGTCCAAGCACAAAATGAAACCGTGTGCGAATGACTCGGTAAGAACAGGCAGGCCTGGCAGTGTTCAGCGGGTTCCAAGTGTCACATTTTCACTCTGTTGTAGCAGGAAATGTGTGTCGGACGCAGGAACATCACGTGCCGTGTGACAGAATCCAGCAACTCGACCGTGTTTAGGGTCCCTGCTGAGCGCGGGTTAAGGCGACAGCCTCTCGGTTACACCGACTGCTCCTCCCAATTTCTCACCGACACACAGGCTTGGAACAGGATTTTTTTTTTTTTAGTAACCAAGATAAAAACAAATAAAAGTGCAAGTTGAACGACACATTGACCCTGCACAATTTTGAGTTAAGATATACAAGGAACAGAGCATATATACATTTGTTTTGTTAAGAGTAGGGAAGGGTTCGTTCTGTCTGCAAGTGTCCAGAGGGGACATGCACCAAGATGAAGGCGGGGGTCTTACAGCTTGTGTGTGTGGGAAGGGGGGGGGGGGGGGTAAGAGGAGACACAATCTAGCGGGATGCTACCTCCTCACTTCAGGTGAGTGAATTGGGGGTCGAAGCCACAATGTCCGGATGAGTTTCTTCTCCTACGTCGAAGCTCAGTGTCCGGGTTTCTAGTTGTGCTGGAAGTCCAATGACTAAGAGCTGGACCCATGGGTAAGGTTCCAGAACTGGATGTGTCCGTATTCATCCAGCATTTCCCTGGGCACGTGAGGTGGTCAATGACGTGTCTTGTTCCCTCCCCCCCCCTACGGTGTTAAGAATTTGGGGCGCATTCGGCACCTTCCTTCCCAGGCTCAGCTGTCAATCATCTCAGACAGCTCCAGCAGGAGGTCGTCTTCATCCTTCCCCGGGTCCAGGTCAATTTCGGCCTCCAGTTTCCCCCCAGACATTTCCCAGAGCAGTTTGTCGAAGTCGTCCTCTGTGGGCAGCGTGGCTTTTCCTGCCGACGCCGTGCTCAGCCTGCGGGACTTCACCAGAGCCTGTGCCGTGGTGGGACTGACCAGCTCAGAGGTAGGGAGCTCGGAGCTGCAGGAGAGGAAGGGATTAAAGGGTTATTAACCTTTACAGGGCACTTCATACTTAAGAAGGGTGCGTGTAGGAGTATATGTGCAGGCCTGAGAGGTAGGTTGGGTCCCGGGAAAGTTGCTGAGTGGTGGTGGTGGTGGGGGGGGATATGGAGGTGAGGGGGGGGGGTGGTGGTAGGTGTATATGTGCATATACAGGTGCAGGTGTTTATATTCACAACTAATGACATCCATTTGCATTCTCCCCACTTGACCCCCTCATACCTTTCTTTGGGACGCTTTGGTGACGGGTCAGTGACAGTAGGTTTCTCCTGGAGACCGGGATCTGCTGCCAGCACCTGTGCAGGAAAGAGGTCAAAGTGAGAGACCAGTTTGGGGACGACAGCAGCTCTCAGGGACCCGTCACTTACAGGGGTTCGCAGGCCGACCCATGGTTGCGTGCAGTGGAATGTTACAAATCTGGAAAGGAATCGGCTTCCAATTGTCCGGGGGGAACCGGCGATACCGGCGATACGTGCACCCCACGTCCGTAGGCAAATCTGTCATCCACACGGCAGGAGGGAAGGACACAAGGGGACTCGGGTCCCTTCTGTCCGGGTCACACTATTTCTTTGTTCAGATGAGGTGCGCTACCTAACATTCGGCCATTAACCTTTACAGTGCTCTTATGACGTGCCTGGTACATCGTGGTACAAATGCTTGTTTTCTAGGGGACAAACCGTCAGCCACAGGGGGCAGTGGCGGCAGTCATGTGACCGCTCCTGAAGCAATATGACTGGGAATACCGGACGTCCGGTGACACGCTGGTGCTGCGGGACCGCTGGCGCTATACAGATTCTGCGGGGTATTCTAGCAGGAAGGGATCGTGCATATTATCACACCTCGTTATACGAAGATAATTCTGAAAAGATTCTGCGGGGTATTCTAGCAGGAAGGGATCGTGCATATTATCACACCTCGTTATACGAAGATAATTCTGAAAAGATGTAGCCCGAAGTGCGAGATGTGGGGGTCTCCTTACCGGGGTTGCCTTTTTGGGGGTCAGCTCCTTGCGGGGGGAAGAGGCTGCAGGGCTGAGGGGTCTCACGGCCGCCACTGCCAGACTCTCGGGGGCTTTCCTTTTGACCGCTCTTTTGGAACCGGCGCGGCTCTTTACCACACGTGGCACCACGTTCCCTTTGGGTTTTCCTGAAACCAGCAAGTACAGGTCACTCCTTCATCCTACACGTCTCAGCCCTCCCAAACTGCCCTTTTGCTTCCCCCTCTTCCTCTTTTGCCTATCAGGAACTCGCATTGGATTTTGAATTTGGTGTATCCGACTCCAAGCTACCTGCAGTCATGTCCGATCAACACCTGTATTCCCTCCCAATCCCAACCTAGAGATCTGCAGAGAGTGCATGCCCAAACAAAACCTTCACTCCCTCCCACTCCCAGCGTAGTGATCTGCAGACAAGCCTTTGTGTACCTCTCGTTCTCTTCTCTGAAGTCTGCACCGTGGGTTTCCCAGCCTCTGCCGAGTCTCTGGGTTCAGGAACAGGTGTCACCAGAGCAGGAGTGCGGCCGGCTTTGCCCGCTGGCTTTCTCTCTGGGGCAGTCAGAGGTGTGGGGGTCCCGGACTCGCTCTCCCTCTCCTGCTGCTTCTCAGGCGAGCGCTTCACAGGTACGGAGACAGGAGGGATACGGGGGACTTTATCCAGATGCTGCATATAAGAGAGGAGCAGTTAGCCACGGCATGAACCAGGTCAGATAGCGATTTGCACATGTACATCGGAGTTCAAGAACTAGCGGGGGGAAGAATCACAGGTGGGTGAGTAATAAGGGAGGATCAACAAAGAAAAAAAACCCGATATACATTAGAAAGAGAAGATAACTGTGTTCTCACATTGGCAGCGTCCCCTTCCGCTCTGGTTTCAGGGGTGGACAGGCTCAATTCTGCAGGTACTGGGTCCGGTTTTGCTTCTACTATATAAATAAGGAAAGTGTGATTTGGTTAGTGATGTCCATGAATGAAAACCCGGACGGCCGTGATGCACCCAACCACGTTTGTAATAAAATTCTGGGTCCAAAATATAAAGCTATACACCAGGGGCTGAAGGGACAGCTCGGTGTCACTGTCGCCGCCTTAGGAGTCGGAGAATCTTCGTGTCGGCTGCTTGTGACCTAGGGAGAGGCATTTTATCTCCCAGTGCGACACGCACCAACATTAGGATTGCAAGCTCTAAGAGGCAAGCACTCACAGTGCCTGAAAAAGCATGTGTACAGAGGAATGGACATTAGCGCCAAGAAAAAAATCAATATTATAAACAATTTGATGGATAGGAGAGGATTTCAAATGTAGAATTCAGCGAGAACAAAATCTAAATGTTTCTGTTATCAGAGTAAAATAACAAATGGCACATCTGAAGAATTCCCTGTATCATGACCGCGTTTTCTTTTGACCTTAGTTACCCATGAAAGGCGCCATTTCTACATATATTTAGCAATCCCGTTTTCCCTGTACCCTGTGCACTGCATGACACGGCGCACAGAGCTGACTGGACTTCCCGTTCCCCCACCTCGAGGACTCCTTGTTACCTGAGGGTTTGGAGATTCGGAGGACCCTCTTGCGGTTGGATGGCGCCAGTGGCTGAGACACTGCCACGCTCTGCGGTTTCACGGCTTGCTGGAGTCTCCGGGCTTTCTCCTCTCTGATCTCTTCCAGGGTTTTTATTCGCACCTGCTCAATGGGTTGGGACCTGCCTCGCGTCTCTGTGGGCTTCACCCTGGCGCTGGGTGGGGACTCACGAGCTGGAGGCTTCTTGGAGTCGGTGCTGTCTACTACAGTCTCACCTCCAACCGCCGGCTTCACTTCCTCCTGACCTCCGACCTTACGCTTAACCTCAGCTTGCCTTCTAAGCTTCCTTGTTGCCTCCACTTGACCTCCAACCTTCTGCATCTCTTCCCCCTGACGTTCGGCCACAGTCTCCCTTTTCAGCTGCCTCTGCCTCTTCTCTGCTTGGACCTCGGAGAAGGTCTTGATGTAAAGGCCTGCTTGGGGCTTCGATGTTGCTTCTCCCTCTGTCTTAGCAGGTTCCTCACCTCTTGGAGGTGGCCCTGCGGGACAATGCTCGTGCTTCTGGCCGGCCTTCTCCTGACGGATCTCCTCGAGTGTCTTGATTCGGAACTCATTGGCCGGCTTGGTGGCTCTCTCTGTGGCAGGAGGAAACGTGGTCAGAGCCATGTGCCGCCTCAATGCTGATGTGACTACTAACTTGAGTGACCTCACATGCTTTTTCACCTGAAAAAGGCTTAACCCCAAAACGTTGTGCTGCTTTTCTGTATGTACATCACTCTGCATAATACGGCTTTTCTTTATTCAAATTAATCATCAGTCTCTGCCAATTGTTCCTCGTCTCTGATTAATTCCGGGTGGGTACACGGGTCACCATCCTCCCATACTAGCACCTTTCTAAAATGTTCAATTATTATAGTAGGCGAGTGCCCACCATACCCAATCTTTTGACCTGTCAATGCCAGGAGTTGGGTTACCCAAATATCCCTGTGTGGGTGGTCTATGTCCCTACTATACACACCTACTGCTAGACAATAAAAAAATCTGTCACTGACTGCAATAAGGCACTCCCTTGAAGATACATACATAGCCAATTATACGCATTAACAGCAATGTAGATTTAATGCAAGTACAGGTTTTCTGTGCATCTTGCGCTGGTTTAAATGCTGGACTTTGTTCCTGTTAGAACATACTGTGCTTTTGTTCGACACCAAACAGCTTAATGGGATCTTGCAAGTGTCTCTACCTCTCTGCGCCTCAGATTTCATTGCTAGATCTGCCATTGTCTACGAGGCTTATTAATACTGTAAGTAGTGGCAGACATTAGTCCTTGGGAGTGCTGAATCTCAGAGTCTGCTTTAACTACACGCCAGGTACCTGTCTCTGCGCTGTTCTGCTCCGCAGGTAACCCCAGGCGCTCCTTCACAGACTGGGGCACTTGAACTGCAGGAGAAGAGGAAGACGACGGGTGCTCAGAAACCCACTTCGCTGCACTATTTATACATAGCAGCACTGCAGATAATGGCGTTTCCCTAGACCAGGGGTGACCAACTCCAGTCCTCAAGAGTCACCAACAGGTCAGGTTTTCAGGATATCCCTGCTTCAGGGCAGGTGGCTCAATCATCCCCTGCATCAGGGCAGGTGGCTCAATCAGTCCCTGCTTCAGTACAGATGGCTCAATCAGCTCCTGCATCAGGGCAGGTGGCTCAATTAGTCCCTGCTTCAGCACAGCCACTGAGCCACCTGTGCTGAAGCAGAGATATCCTGAAAACACCTGACCTGTTGGTAGCTATTGAGCACTGGGGTTGAACACCCCTGCCCTAAACTATCCTCCTAGGATTTGACATGTGACTGATCAACCAATAATAGCAAAATTAATCAGTCACATGTTGCTGAATTTGGTAATCTCGACCTCGCCTCGTTGCAGATTTCCCGCGCAGAACAAACACTCCATTTGCCAGGACTATTATAGTTTATTATGGATTTCCACAATGTTACAGTCTCATTTCAATGTGAAGGTGATCATTTAATAAAACAGAAGTGCTACAGGAGTAGGGAGGAGGGCAAGGGGATATTCGCTTGTGAAGTACCTGTCATTGGTGATGTGTCAGGTCCCCCCGCCGGTGGCTCCAGCCTCCTCCCCAGTCTCTGCGAGAGGCTTTTCTTCATGGGAGGAAGGCTCTCCTCTGCGGAGGTGGCTGAGAGAAGAGGCAAGAAGGTTAGTGACACAAGCTTCTATCAAATCCCCCCTCCCTCAGAGCGGACTGTCAGCTCTGTGGGTGAGAGGCTAACAGAGGAGCAGCTGCCCTAGGCCTTACACTTAAAGCACTGCCGGTTTAATCAGAACCGTAACGCGCAAAATTAACGTACAGCGCGCGCACACATACACGCATGCACGCATGCACGCATGCACACCTCGACCCGCACTGATTTCCTGTTGGTCAGAGTTGCAGAAAAGAAGTCAGTGGCTGCATTACCTAGTGGGCTGTGAGGAGCACATGCTTTGCGTTTGCCCAGTCTCTGGGCCAGGCTCATATGTATACCGGGCTGGTCTGTGTAGGGAGGGAACGAGAGAGATGGCAGCCGATTAATAACAGTAACCAGTACAGCATACCAAGAGCAAGCAACATCTGATTCAACAACCTGCTATACAGACTGATGCAGGATGCAGGGGACACACACACACACACACACACACACACGTAAAAAAAAAAGTGACCAAAACCCTCCACAGTAAAGCATATAGCAACTGTAAATATTACTGTATGTTCATTTGCATGTCTTAAGACAGGTCTGCAACCCTGTCTTTCACCATTATCACCCAGCACACAGCACTTCCACTGCAGCAACGGATTCTGGGAAATGACATGCAAATGTGCACAGTGCCACCTTTTATCTCAAGCTCACATTACATGAACAACCCTTAGCCAATGCATGCTGCTTTAGACACAGCTTTTAAGCAAGGGCTTGGGAGATGCAAAGCCAGTAAACCCACTCACAGACATGTTTCAACCTTGATGGGTATCATCAGTGTGAGGTTGGTTGCTGGCATTTGCTGGTTTGAGATTAATAGTAGGTAATCACCACACTTATTAAGGTTATGGTGGGTAAAAAAAGTGACAAAAACCCTCCACAACCAGGCCAGCCAGCAACCAACCTCACACTGATGATACCCATCAAGGTTGAAACATGTCTGTGAGTGGGTTTACTGGCTTTGCATATCCCAAGCCCTTGCTTAAAAGCTGTGTCTAAAGCAGCATGTATTGGCTAAGGGTTGTTCATGTAATGTGAGCTTGAGATAAAAGGTGGCACTGTGTTCTGATTTGCATGTCATTTCCCAGAATCCCTTGCTGCAGTGGAAGTGCTGTGTGATAATGGTGAAAGACAGGGTGTGTGTGTGTATATATATATATATATATATATATATATATATATATATATATATATATATATATATATATATATATATATATATATATATACGCACGCACGCACGCACGCACGCACGCACGCACGCACGCACGCACGCACGCACGCACGCACGCACGCACACACACACACACACACACACACACACACACACACACACACACACACACACACACACACACACACACACACACACACACACACGGAGAATAGCAGGAAGGGAAAGGGGGGGGGGGGCCTTTTGGTTGTTACCATTCTTTGAGGAGAAGGTGATGGTCCGGACAACGGTCCTGTCCTTTTCCGGCACCATCTGGACATGAGAGGGACCCAAAGGAATTGAAGCAAATGTGGGAACATCTGCAGAAGAATGAGAAGCAAAAGTTTTAAGCAACACACATACTGTACTCTGCCCCCTTTCTAACGTACTTTAACAGTGAAGAACTGGCTCTGAACCGCGAATGTATGAGTGCTGGAAAACAGCAGGCTTAGCAATAGTGCTCAATGTTAGGCAGTTGCTACAAAGGCTACCAGGATATTATCATGTGTAAAACAGAGTGTAAGTGAAATGGAGCCGAGCATAATTTTGCCCCTGAATAAGATCACACCTTCAATATGAAGTAGACTTGGGCACTGCTCCATAAAAAATAAAGGGACGTTATGAAACTAGAAGTGCAGAGAAGAGACACCAAATGAATAAAAGGGATGGAAGGTCTGGCGTGCATAAAAGAATATCCAAATGAACATTCGGCATATTGAAAAAGAGGTATCTAAGTGGGGATAGGATTACTGTTCACAAATATATCCAAGGTCAAAACAAGGAACTTCCAATGGTACTTTTCATCCAAAAAGCAGTACAAATGACACAGGGTCACGGAGTCACCCCTTGAAATGAGATTCACCAGCAGCATAGAAACGGGTTATTTTCAGTAAGGGCAGTGACCATGTGAGATTTACTACCCATGGAGATTGCAATGACGGATACAGTAGATATATTTAAGAAAATGTTAGAAAGGAAAGGTATAGAGCAGGAGTGGCTAACTCAAGTACTCAAGGGCCACCAACAGGTCAGGTTTTCAGAATATCCATGCGTCAGCACAGGTGGCTCAGTCGAACACTGCACCTCCTGTGCTGAAGCAGATATCCATAAAACCTGACCAGTTGGTGGCCCTTGATGACTGGAGTTGCCCACCCCTGAGATAATGTATTCCTTAACCACTACACCTCCCCACTCGGTGAAGATATCAAAATCTTAACAATGTGTAGTGACCCCAGTAAAAATGATCAGATCTCCCTGGATCAATGTTTTATACCTTTCCTTGATGTCTAACCTTTTCCTGAATATATCTACTGTATCTGCCATTAGTCTCCATGGGTAGTTAATCTCACATTGTCACTGCTCCCACTGTACAGATCCCTATCCTACTCTGCTGGTGAAATCTCATTTCAAGGGATGTGTGTAATTTGTACTGTCCTTAGGACACCCTGTCCCTTCCAGCCCCTCTTCTTCCACCCCAAGGATCTCTATCCAACCACAGAGTCGCACAGGAAAGCGGAACCTACCTATGCCTGCCCCAGGAGCCCCCAAGGAGGGGAACGTACCAGCCTGCGCGCCCCCTCGCCCCTTCCTCCACTTAATTTCATCCAGGGTTTTAATGCCAAAGTTTAAACCAACGTCTGCAGGGGGGAGAATTAGAGATCACTTAATTATAATGCAGCGTTCAGGGATTCAGTTATCAAGAAGCTGTAGTACTGTGTAAGACCAGCGGCACACGTCAGGGGACAGGGGACAGGCGAGTCTGAGCCATTCCATGCATCAGAGAGCCGAGCTTCTCTACCTGCTTACCCCCTCAAAATAAGAGCACAGTCTCACATCATATCTACTTACACTATACAGATCCCCGCTGGGCCCCTGTACAGGTATATATTACAGGTATATAATCCGTGCTCTGGCAGTCTCACTGCAGCGGGTGGCAGCACTGGGACACCCACCTCTCAAATTACCTTTTTTGGGCGTGGCTGCTTTGCGGGTAGTGATGACGCGTGTCCCCTGGTGTGCGATCAGTGACGGGTGCTGCAGACCCGAGCTCTTCAGTTCTTCTCCTTCCTCAGAAAACTGGTCTGGAAGACATAGCAGGGGCAGCAAAGGGGTGAGACGAACGTTTAGAACAGGGGTGGCCAGCTCCAGTCGTCAAGAGCCACAAACAGGTCAGGTTTTCAGGATATCCCTGCATCAGCACAGGTGGTGCAGTCTTCGACTGAGCCACTGATGGAGTCACCTGTGCTGAAGCAGGGATATCCTTAAAACCATACCCTTGGAGTTGGCACCGCTGGTTTAGAATGCACAAGCTTGTGGCTGCAATTCCAGCCTCAGACACTTCTTCACTTTCTTTGTGACCTTGGGAAACCTCAGTACCTCAATGTGCCAAACATTAGACTGTAAGCTCTTTGGGACAGGAGCTTGCTACGCCTAATTGTATTGTGTGCAGCGCTTCATTAACGGACATACTGACATGCATACATACCAGTAAATGCATGGTTATACAGAAATCAACTACTCAACCTAGTCAATAAGACCTAATGATTATCCTTGGACTGACTGACATGCCCCTCAATCAGACAGTTATACATAAACGGCACATTTACAGACATTATATATATTTTTATATTTTTCAAACCATCAAGGCACCGATATTTAACCTACATTGCTCCCTTTGAATTTGGTCCTATGTGGACTTAGCCATCACTTTGTGTATGCTTTGCAACTACTCCCAGCTGCCCAATACAGAATCCGTTACCAAGTTCGCATGGCCTAGTCCAAAAGGTATGACGCAGCCGTGAGTGGGTTACCCACAGCTTGCTGTACGAGCTGTACCACCCAGCAGGGAAAACAAGCCAATTAAGAAATATGTCTCATTTTAAAATGGATAAAAAGCTAAAGTGTGACACGCCCAAAGTACTGCTCTGCATGCTGTTACCCAGAATCCTTGTGTGCAGGTTCAGCTCTGTATGACGGGGGGGACCAAGGCATGTTTGGGAACCTGTGGAAGACCTGTAGATGCACTCAAGGGATACTCCTCCTTGTCCTACACAATGGAAATCCTTCTCCACTACTCACCATCATCGTCCTCATCATCGTCAGCAGCGTTAATCACCACGGGGGGGTGGGTGGGGCTGGGCACGTTCTCAGAGGCCTCCATCTTTTTTACTCCCCGCAGCTGTGGGGCGGGTGCCACAATTAGCTTGTTCTGTGCCAGTGAGAGCTGAGCAGCCACTGGTTCCTCCTCGGCTGGTTCAGGCTTGGGCAGGTGGGCTGTGGGGAGAGTGCTGGTTGACACACATGGGCTGGGAGGGTAAAAGTCTGGGCTGCTGCGTCACTGCCTTCCTTACAGAATGGGTAGTGCTTCCATGGGACAGACTCCTAGCAGAGATGGGGAAGAATAACGTGGCTGGGGAATTTTTGGGAGCGCCCTGGGTATGCAGAAGGGGATTTTAATGGGAGAGAGTCAGGGATCGGGGATCCAATGGGGGTGTAAGGCTTCACTGGTTTGGGAATTGGGCATACAGGGATAAGGTGTCACTCGGATGGCTAGATCTTTGTCTCTGCATAAATCACCACTCGTATCAGGAAAGAGGAAACGTGTTCTGTTTGTTCACATTTCCCCTCCTCGTCCCTGAAGCTTTACTTCCTCTGTGTATGTGAGTGTGCAGGAAGTGATCAGTCCTAAAGGTCAGTGGATCAGTCAACAGAACATGTGGACAGGGCCATTCAGGGTACGATAAGGTCAAGTTACTGTATTCCAAAGGTGAAGTCTGGTGTTTACACAACACGAATGAGAATAAATGCTCACTCTTGCTGGGGAGCAGGAAGATCCCATCCACGAAGCGCCCCTTGGCGTGATGGAAGGCACAGTTGCCTTTCTGACACCCGGAAATCTGGTTCTCCCAGTAACACGGGATCTTGCTTCGCTTTTTCTGCAGAGATAAAATCCATATCATAAAACAGGATTGTGTAGGAGTACAGCAATGCTTTATTTGCATGAAAAGTGTGCCAGCCTCCATGCCTAATGTACTGCGCAGCAGGGCCGGCTGCCACCCCCTAACACTTGGCAGTGCCAGCCTCTACTTAATGCATAGTGCGATACCGCCAAGCCTCTCACACTTATACTGCCCATACAATTCCTACCAGTACAAACAGGTAATGGACACTCAGTAGCAGTCCCAGCCTTCCCTGTACACTACTTCTTCGCCAAAATAAAACCCTCCCCTTAAATGCAGCACAGGTACATGGCCTGGGAAGTGGCACCGTCAGCTGCCCCTTATTGTCACTTAAAACGGACAAAGTGCAAGATATTCCCTGATGTGCACCCTGTCCTTACACAAACCGTAGAGACAGTGCTAGCTTTCCCCCTCCCCAAACTTCTATTTAAACGAGCACAGGGCATTACAACCTTCCTCAGAAATTCTTCCCTTTCACAAGCACACCACGTGGGCCCTCCCCCACACACACCCTGCCACACACCGCGCAGGTACTGCCACACCACGCGGGAACTGCCACACACAGCGCAGGCCCCGCCACACACATACACAGCGGGCTCTGTCACACGCGCGCTGTCCTTCTGCACACACGCATCTCTTCTTGCAGGAGCGGATGTCCGGAGTACTTACGTCTATCTCCATGTGCCGGTACTTGCAGACCTGTCTGAAGCAGCGCCCCTCCTGCCACAAGGTGCAGACCATCTCGTTCCCTATGGCGGCCTCACAGTGACGAAATGCACAGCTTTCCCCCTGTCCCAAAGCAAAGGCCAACACTTACACAGGAGCCTCTAAAAGTCATCTGCACAGCTGTGTGTAACCCCTGGACACGCTCACTACTTGTGCTGATCTATTTCCTGCTTTTTATGCCACTAGTTCTTTTGTGTTCTCTTTGTCTGAAACCCGCTCCCAGTCTGTTTTACATCATACCCACTTTCTCACTTTACAAAGCACTTTGTGCGGAGGGTCGCACCATGCGCCCCCTCCCCTCGTAACATCGCCGACGTTTCTTTCATTCATTTCATTATTTTTCCCCCAGGACAACATACATTATGGTGAATATCTGCTCTGGGCACTGAAGATAGGACGATTTCAAGTCAGAATAATAAAGATGTTATACTGTCCATATACATATATTCAGCATGTAACTAGTTAAAATAAGGAATATAGTATTAAGTTAGAAATGATATTGGAAAATGATTAGCGGCCTCTGCAAAGATGAGGAGATAAATCAGTCTGAAGACAGGCAGGGGGAGGAATGTTTTGTGTGACTTAATCTACCTTGTTTTATTATTTTCCATTTTGTATGAAACTTGGTATGGTTAAAGTCTGCCGAGTTGAATATTATAGGATTATGAGTGTGGAATCAAAGGTTAGTTAAATAGTTCGTTGTAAATGACAATACAATAGACATTGGTTTTAAAAGATTAGGAACATCGTTAATCCTATAGTTACTTAGTGACAGAACAAGAGGGTTTTTGTAAATCAAAGTAAATATTGCTAAATGAAGAAACAGTGTTCTAATGTTGATGATTGACTAAGAAGATTGGGCTGACAGTGACAAAAACAGGCAATTACAATGTTAAGACTGGTTAAGGAAGATGTATACAGATTGTATTTGGATTGATAGAATTCTGAATAATTTCACATCACCAAGCTAAGGATTCTCCACTCTATAACTAACCCCTATGTGCCTGAAACCTGATGGAACTGACTGAAATGAGGCTGTAAAAGATGTTTTCCATTTGTCTCTGAAAAACTGAGAAAGGGCCCGGACCGTGGACTATTTGATGCATCACTGAAAGGGGAGACACTTATTTACACCCATCTAATGAGCCAATGTTCAGGCACCACAACAACAAAAACATACATTGCACTAAGCAGAATGTCAGAGTGAAGATATGACGTGGGACACCGCGGTTACCATTAATGAGGAGGAGGGCCAGGTAGTAGACGGCTGGTGACCTTTATTCAATATGCCATCTCTCTCCCTCCCCCGTACTGGAGAAGATTTTAGTCCCATTCGTTGGAACGGCGCTCATATTCTCCAGCACAGGAAAGGCGGCTTCACATCATGTTGGATAGGAGCAGCTACCAGGTGCAGACAAGGTGTGTGTTACCTTGGTGCAGGTGGAGTAGAAGAAGAAGTAGCAGTCATCTCCCTGGTTGGTCATGCTGGCTGAGCTCGGACACTCGCGTGCGGCGGGTCGGCTGGTGATCAGGACTCGCTCAGAGCTTCTTCACGGGGGCCGTGGGATCCCCACAACCTGCGGAGCAAGAGGACAGGGAGAAATGTACGCGGTGCACATGACAAAAGTGCATTTCCAGGATAGCTCGCACAAATGGAAGCATTTCGTTAGTCACAGAACGGTATGGACTATTTATTTTTGATTATTAAGCTTAGCTAACAGTACAGATACCTCTACATACATACATACATACATACGTACCTCAGGATAGGCACACCAAAAATATGCATAAATGTCTTATAGGTACTCTGATAGCAGCACCCTCTCCAGTAATCTGATCTATATCATTTAAGTGTGTGCCCCAAATAAATAAATGATATACACACACACACGTGTGTATATGTACAACACACGCACAGACGCTCCTCCGACACTCACTTGGGCAGTCTTGGTGCAGCTCTCAGTCCTCAACCAGTTTCATTTCCATTCTCCTGTAGGCCGAACGAACCAGCAATCCAAGAGTTAATTTGTGGAAGAGGGGAAGGGGAGGAAAGTGAGGGACTGGGCGCAGGTGGAACAGGCCTTGTTTACCACAGAAAGCTGATGGGGGGGGGGGGGGGGGGGGGAGGGTGAGAGACAAGTCCGTGAAGAAAAAAAAAATATATATATATAAAAAAAAAACACCCCCAAAAACAGCAGTGCGAGGTTGTGTTTATGCGATTCTCTACAGCGAAGTGAAGAGATGAGCCTGCAGCTGGGGCAGCCAGACAAAAATGAAAAAAATAGTTGTCAAAAATATTCCGTCTTCTATGGCGCAAAATATATTTGTATAGATAAAAAAATCCAGTTCCAAGTCTTCCAAATTCTTCACCTATTAGGGAAAAAAACACTCCCCTTTTCTTTAAGACAGATGGATAGATAGATAACAAGGCATTGTGTTATTATGTGTGTATGTGCAGAGATCGCATTCAACACAGGGCACCCCGCTAACTAGGATCACATTCCCCCGTAAAACTGCCAGAAAAGGAAATTTTCCCTTCATATTACAGAATAGAATTGGAATTTAAGGACCTTGTACATAAAATGGTGATGTACTAGCCAACAAGTTCCCACATTGATGTATTCTGCATTTGATTATTCTCCCAAATTACTCTGTATATATGCTGAAAGTAATTTGTAAATTGAATATTTGTGTATTTGGAGGGTCAATTGCCAGACTTGTGGCACAGAATGTGCGACCCTGTGGCAGAGCCTACGTGGCCCTGTGGCACAGAATGTGTGGCCCTGTGGCAGAGCCTACGTGGCCCTGTGTCACAGAATGTGTGGCCCTGTGGCACAGCTTTGGAATCCATTCACAAATCTGCCTTCTGGTTCTTGAAGCCTAAGCCCCTACATTACAGGAGAGACAAGTCGCCAACAGGACTGAAGAACAGGTTAACCTGTAGTGGGGGCCTGTGGCACTGCAGAGTGAGCGTACAGTGACACTGCAGAGCAATGTGCAGCACGCCACTCTGCCTCTGAAGGGGGCTCAGGCAGAGCAGCGTGCTGCTTCCAACTTCTCTCCCAACCTGAAGCTGCTGCACCCATCTCTCTGCCACGCAACGGCCACTTCAATGACCAGCGTTAATCCCTTACTCACACTGAATGAGTCCCACGACGCCTGAAGTGCTGGAAGACAAAACACAGGAAGAGGACATGGTGAGTGGGAAAACTGAGTGCGAGTGTCTTGTATTCGGAACGGTCACCTAACAGCTGCAGCATCAGAGAGATTACTGTGCTACCAATTCACTCACTTTCTAGCCTCGACTGGGAAGAAAACGTCTGAATCACGACCTCCCTCACTTACTCACCCTCTCTGCCATACAATATATTTAATGCCCTGTCATATATTACTATATCCTTCCAATGCCACTTAGAGCGAAATCTCTTTGAAAATATACTCCCCTCCCTGTTGGCTGGTCTCCCCATATTCCCCTTTATCTTAAATTCTGTTTAACATATCTGTCTGTGTATTATTAGTGTATTCACTCGTCTGTTACGCTGTCTAAAGGGTGAGTGTATGTATGTGTGCACATACATATATATTAGAGGAGTCAGGGCACACAATAACCCAAACGATTGGAGCTTGGAGCGGGTGCTTCTGCTAACGTACTAAACTGTACTATGTAAAAGAGTCTAAAAAGCTGACACCAAATGGTACAATAAATGTGTCTTTACACACACACACACACACACACACACACACACACACACACACACACACACACACACACACACACACACACACACACACACACACACACACACACACACACACACACAGTTTCCCACTCACCCACCCATTCAGTCTCCCACTCACCCACCCATTCAGTCTCCCACTCACTCACCCACCCATTCAGTCTCCCACTCACCCACCCATTCAGTCTCCCACTCACTCACTCAGTCTCACCCAAAACCACCCACCCAGTCACTGACCCCACCCACCCACCAACCCCACCTACCCACTCACTGACCCACCCAGTCACCGAACCCAGTCACTGACCCACCCAGTCACCGACCCTGAAAAAGTCACCCGGACCCACCCAGTCAGTCTTCCACTCACCCACCCAGTCAGTCTCCCACCCAGTCAGTTTCCCACTCACCCACCCATTCAGTTTCCCACTCACCCACCCATTCAGTCTCCCACTCACCCACCCATTCAGTCTCCCACTCACCCACCCATTCAGTCTCCCACTCACCCACCCATTCAGTCTCCCACTCACCCACCCATTCAGTCTCCCACTCACTCACCCACCCATTCAGTCTCCCACTCACCCACCCATTTAGTCTCCCACTCACTCAGTCTCACCCAAAACCACCCACCCAGTCACTGACCCCACCCACCCACCAACCCCACCTACCCACTCACTGACCCACCCAGTCACCGAACCCAGTCACTGACCCACCCAGTCACCGACCCTGAAAAAGTCACCCAGTCACCGACCCACCCACCGACCCAAAGTCACCCACCCACCCACCGACCCAAAGTCACCCACCCACCCACCGACCCAAAGTCACCCACCCACCGACCCAAGTCACCCACCGACCCAAAGTCACCCACCCACCGACCCAAAGTCAAACCGACCCAAAGTCACCCACCCACCGACCCAAAGTCACCCACCCACCGACCCAAAGTCACTCACCCACCCACCGACCCAAAGTCACCCACCCACCGACCCAAAGTCAAACCGACCCAAAGTCACCCACCCAGTCACCGACCCAAAGTCACCCACCCACTCAGTCACCAACCCACCCACCCACTCAGTCAAGTGTCACCCACCCACCCACACACTCAGTCAACTCATTCACCCACCTAGCTGTCAAGGGGGGGAGAAGCCCAACCCTGTCGTCCGCCCCCCCCCCAAAATTTCATCCCGGGCAACGCCGGGTCTCTCAGCTAGTATATATATATATATATACACACACACACACAGCAAATAAAAAGATTACTTGTGAGCACATTCACGTGTCTTAAGACAGGTCTGCAACCCTACCCTTCACCATTATCACCTAGCACACAGTGCTCCAACTGCAGCAAGGGATTCTGGGAAGTGACATGCAAACGAGCACACCATGTCACCTTTTGCCCGAGATCCATTTATATATGGAACCCTTACAAGAATGTTCCTGCACATACACACACACACACATATATATATATATATATATATATATATATATATATACACACACACACACACACACACACATACATACATACACACACACACACACACATTGTGGCACTCCCAAATAGTTAGGAGGTGAGGTGCCTCAACTCGAATAGGATATTGTGTAATCATGCTAATTATCAGCACCCACCCTTGTATAGAATAAGTGAAGTAAATTAAATGACCTATGTACAAGAGTGCTGGTAATTAAATATATATTTAATATATATTATTTTTTAATATGTACTCAACTATAACTGGGAATGCATGCATTTCAGTTGATGGAAGGTTATGTCAGTCACTTGGCTATTGCCTCTGAGCAACCTGGGGGGACACATACTGCGTTATACCCTGTAATAATAACAGATATAATCCATGTTGGGGGTCAGTCCCACTTGAGGGCTTGTTGTCCCTCAGAGGCCTGCCCTATACCTCGGAGCCGCAGATTATCCTATCCAACACAGTCCGCGGCCTACCTCCTGCCCGGAGCCGCGGATTATCCTATCTAACACAGGCCGCGGCCTACCTCCTGCCCGGAGCCGCGGATTATCCTAACACAGGCCTCGCCCCGTGCTCGCTCGCAAGCCCCGGAGCCGCCGGCCGGCCCTCTCCACCCGGAACCACAAAGCCAGCCGGCCGGCCTCTCTGGCGCTACCCCCAGTCCCCGTTATTACCGAGCTGCTCCGTCTCCGCCAGTCCTTCTCTTCCTTTCTTCTCTCGCGGACGTGTTGCACACCTGCCAGCCTCAAAAATGGCGGACATCCGGGAGTCAGCGGGACCCAGCCAACCAAAATGGCGTCCGCCAAGGCTCTGCCAGGAGTCGACATGGCTTCTATGACATCACCAGCTGCTTTCACCATGGCAACGAAGAGCTCTCTCTGTCATTCACATCATATCACATAGGAAGCCAGGGGATGCGCACCGTGTACTACAACAGCAGTGAGGTCTCACTCAGTAGGCATGGGTTTCGCACACTGTGAGGCTGTCTCACTTACTGGGCATGAGTCTCCCTTACTTCATTGGGAGGTTGTTTTATTCACTGGCCATGGGTTTCACTCCCTCACTTGGAAGCCATCTCACTTACAGGGCATGAGTCTCACTCACTTGGAAGCAATCTCACTTACTTTACATGAGTCAATCTCTCTTGGCATGAGTCACTCACTTGGAAGCCATCTCACTTGCTGGGCATGAGTCTTATTCACTGCGGATGGGTCTCATTCGTGAGTATCCCTGCTTCAGCACAGGTGGCTCAGTCTGAGCCACCTGTGCCGAAGGCCCGAAGCAGTGATTATCCTGAAAACTTGACCTGTTGGTGGTTCTTGAGGACTGGAGTTTGCCACCCCTGGACTAGACTATGTAAGAGCTGAGGTTCATGGAGCCTGCGGAGGTGCCGCCAGCACAGGGTTCCATGGAGGTCAGGACAAATGGAATTTGACATGACTCAGATAGAGAGAGAGAGATGTATAAATTAACATGGATGTAAGGAGATGACAATACATTGTTTAAAGTGCCAAGCTATTCTTAGTTTTTCTCCTGTCCCTCCTTGGGAATTTTGGTGAAGTTGTCCTGCCTGTAATGTGGAGAATTGTATTAGATTTACGGACGCACGGACACCCTTTACTGATCAAGCAGAATGTCACGTTATAATTCGGAATATTATCGTTTCTAAAGGATTCAATGGCAGTGGTAACGCAGAATATCCCAAAATGTCCCACCAGAGGGAGCCGTAAACATGTGCATGCGATGTTAAATTGAGTTACCAGTTATAGCTTTAAAATGCATGTATTGTTTTTATGGTAGAGCAAGCCACTGACCATGCCTTGTTTTGTGTTTTTCCAGAAGTGAGGTTATCTGGGGTCAAAAGCTATTCTGGAAATCTGGTGTCACAATTGTTTTCTGACCCTAGAAATAAATCAGAAACCCCTTTTCATGCATCTTAAAAGAGATTCCTGTAGACGAGTCTGAAAATACCAGCGGGTCTGGCCAGGAAGGCATTCCAGAATTGTGTAAATTTACCAAATATAAGGATATCAGAGATCCAACAACTATTCACGAGAATTACAGATACATCTTTGTAATATTTGCGAATTATGTTAAAGGATCCACGGTTGTGAGAATGAAAAGGTCAGATATCCATTTGTTGCTCAAACTTAGGAGAAAGCTGGTCAAAAATAATCGCTTTACAAGTAGATCTCTCAAAAGGAGACTAGCTGAGCAACTCGATCACATCAAAAGAGGGTTAATCACAGTGTCGCGAATCATTCTAAAATATCAAATGGTCAGGCTCCGAAAGGGTTACTATGTAAAGGAATTGAATGCCCAGGACAGGAGGGAACAGGATGAACCAAATCTCAAGAGAAACCAATTGGATATATCGGTTTAAAACACAATATACATGTGGACATTTGTGTGAATAAATTATATGCACTTTATTATAGATAATATAAGAGAACAGTGGAGTTTTCTTTTTTTTAATGTATAAATCGCTGATTTCCATGATGACATTGTATTTCCTATTAAAATGATAGTTATAATGTAGTAAGGGTGGTATATTGGACTCTTGGTCTATTTAATATAACATTTTGATTATCCTTTTTAGTATTTGTTTTTATTCATAACTATTAAATACTATATTGTCAAAATAGAGAGAGGCTTTATGCTGAAAAGCCTTTCTCCAGCAAGAAGCACATTTATGGTGCACACCTAGGCGGTTAAAACTTAATATTTATTTATGCCATGATTAAAATAATGGTACACATACGAAATAAATTTGTCATCAAAAAATAAACTGTGTGTATCGTATTCTTTAAAAAACTTTGTATAGTAGGGGGTGCAAATAGTGGGCTCTGTGCTATGAATACATACCCATCAGGGTTATGTTTGTCATGTGATATTTATGTATAACAATCCCACGACGATGGGTAGGTGTATCCTGCTGTAGGCAAATGCTGAGGTTGGGCTGACAAGGGTTAATTCCCAAAGAAATTTGCCATACCACCGGTAAGATGAAGTGGCTATTTATCAAGGGTATGTAATGTCTAATTGGTTACTGTGATTACATGACATTTGGCACTGGTAAATGGGAAGTAGGTCAGCAGCGCAGCATAACTAAATACTCACCATAGATTGCACCAACAGGTGTGTATACACAATTGGGTGTTTCTGGTAGTGGTAACTGATATAGTTCTATTGTTATTAAATAGAGTAATGGAAAAAACCGGAGCACAGCCTACCAGCACATCACAGGACACGAGGGTCTTCTTTAGAATGGTTTATTGATAAAAGAACATAGGGCAGAGTTCCTAAAGGCGCTCTGACACGTTTCGCGCACAGGGCGCTTTATCATCTTTGATTTATTTCGTATGTGTACCATTATTTTAATCATGGCATAAATAAAAGTTACGTTTTAACCGCCTAGGTGTGCACCATAAATGTGCTTCTTGCTGGAGAAAGGCTTTTCAACATAAAGCCTCTCTCTATTTTGAAAATACATTTCAAACCAGAACATAGGTAGCACCCGGTATCTACCTTGATACTTTAGGCAAAATCAGACTCTCATATACTTACTGTTTATACATATCAGTGAGCGATATACCCTACATTGGTGTTGCACTATTAAATACTATCCTGAAATAGATCTATGGAGATATTAATATGCCCATTAGAGAATTGCATTATTAAGGAGTCCAGTTCAATGTATATATTGTTATTTTAATGAGGTTCTTTTCGATATATACTTGTAACGGCTGGACCCCCCTTGTCTGACCCACCCAATCTCACATTGGCCCGTGTGGTCTAACCGGTCCCCATTACAAGGTCGTGTGTGGTGGTGCACCTGCAAGTAACAGGACTCCTGAGTCTCCCGCTTGGTGTTATAAGAGGATATCATCAGGACAGGTATCTGAGGTAGTGGGTACGAGTCCAACTTACTTCACGTGCAGCGCCTCCACCTCATCAGGATCTATGCTTCCGCAGGGAGATGGTCCTGGTGAGGAACTCCTTCTCGGTGGTGACTGCCACTGTTGAGTAATCTCACACTCACACAGTGGGGGTTTCGTTGAACAAGGCATCTTTATTATAGATTTGGATGTAGCAGACTGCCCCATGCAGCTGCCGGCTGTAGCCGCACATCTCTCCGTGCTGTCCCTTTGCCAGGTACGCCCTCCCGTATTGAAGTGGGATTCCCTTTCTCCTAAGGAGATCACCACTGCGCCAGGTCCCTGGACACAGTGTGGCTTAGACAGACTTGACTGGTCACTCTGCTACCGCTAGTTACAGCACTAGGGTCACAAAAGTATTCCTCCAATCCCTTATGCAGGAAGATACATTCTACCAGATGCTTCTCTGCCAACCTTGCAACAACACTAACTGACAGTGTTGTGCCCTTTATACCTCAGGGGGCAGGCGCATCTCTGAGGTCACTATCCAGGGACTCGGAGCATACAGCCACTCCCTTCCTTACACAGGGCACCACACCAGGGTGTGAGGGAAAACCTCCATAACTACTGTTGGCAGGCCTGTACTTACCAGGACTTACTGCCAACAGGGAAGATGTATGCAGTCATTATTATGCATGGCTACATACTCATCTTTATTTATTGTCTGTTATAATATTGTTACTAATTATGTGAGCAGTTCAAATTTAAGAAAATACCTTCTCGATCTATGGCAAATTCCATTTTGGAAGTGATGGGGTTAATCAACTAATCAAGTCCGGTATAGAAGAAGGCCTAGTTGAAACTAGTTAATTAGATTGTAAGCTCCTTGGAGCAGGGACTCCTCTTCCTTAATGTTACTTTTATGTCTGAAGCACTTATTCCCATGACCTATTATTTGTTATTTATTTGATTACCCCGTGTATTACTGCTGTGAAGCGCTATGTACATTAATGGCGCTATATAAATAAAGACATACAAAACCAATGAGGGCGAACCAGCTCCGTGACACCCCTAGGCACCCCCCCCCGTGACACCCCTAGGCACCCCCCCCCCCCCATGGCGCGTCTACCATGGACAGAGAACGCACCCACTTCACACCAACCTAAAGTATCACTGGGTAGACTCAATCCAACTCATGTCGTTAATATCTAAATGGTGTAATGAAATATATCATAATGCTCTGATCAGCTGAGAAATCGTAGCTCACTCAAAACCTAAAACAGCTCCATAACGGAGGCTAATGACATCACTACGTGCCCTACACGTTTCCCTCCAGCTACGGAGCTTCATCAGGGACATTTTTTTTAGGTTGTGCTTTATGGTTTATTTATTTTTGAGTCAATGCTGAATTACAGTATTATGGTTTAAGGCAGTATTTATTTTAATTTATTAGTTTAGATTGCAGCACCATATCCAGCCACTCTCTTAATTTTTGGGTGGCGTTGCATTGTCATATTTATTTTATTGGTGGTGTGTGAGGGTTGCCACTTGATGGTTTCCTTGTATTCATCACACACACACACTTTATTATATACCCATTTCCTAAGGTAGCGCACTGCTCCTGATATACACCTCTCCATTCAGGGTATAGATGGAGGGTTGTTTATGGTATAATGTTATCAGCTGCACCTTGTTAGAACTTAAGCTAGTACCTGCTATGGTCTTTAGAGAATGTAATTATTTAAAGGTGCATTACTGGGTTGTGCTTCCGTTCTCTGCTGGGCATTCCCCTCTACGCTGAGTTTAACCATTTAATCCCTATCACTTGACAAGTAATACACGGTGTCTGAGTGGTTATTAAGCAGGGATCACTGGTATTTCGTCTCATCACTGTAAGGCCTCATCCAGAGTGGCGCTGAGCGGGCGGGCGCGCTCACGTTCGCCACGATGAGACACATTGCGACAATGTGTGTGTCCTGCGTGAGTGAGCGGGTGCGCCTGCTCGGCGCTTAGCTGCTTGCCGAGCAAGCAAATTTGAATCGTAACCCCGATTAAGGCCCTCAGATAACCCCGATTAAGGCCCCCAGATAACCCCGATTAAGGCCCTCAGATAACCCAGATTAAGGCCCTCAAATAACCCAGATTAAGGCCCTCAAATAACCCAGATTAAGGCCCTCAGATAACCCCGATTAAGGCCCTCAGATAACCCCGATTAAGGCCCCCAGATAACCCCGATTAAGGCCCCCAGATAACCCCGATTAAGGCCCCCAGATAACCCCGATTAAGGCCCTCAGATAACCTCGATTAAGGCCCTCAGATAACCCCGATTAAGGCCCTCAGATAACCCCGATTAAGGCCCTCAGATAACCCCGATTAAGGCCCTCAGATAACCCCGACTAAGGCCTCCAGATAACCCCGATTAAGGCCCCCAGATAACCCCGATTAAGGCCCCCAGATAACCCCAATTAAGGCCCCCAGATAACCCCAATTAAGGCCCTCAGATAACCCCGATTAAGGCCCTCAGAGCCCGAAACGTTGGTCTTTGCGATGTAAAATACATTTTCCATTTTCATTCAACTTGAAATTCCTGGAGACTCATCCACACTTCCCTACAGACTGTCACATACGCCAGGCGGGGGGTTCCCCAGGAAAACTCCCTTTTTGCTGCCAATATGGAGACAAAAGCAATGAATGTTTGGCTAGCGTTTTAATGATAAAATCACTGTTTTCCAGCAAGTAAATCTGTGGCGTTGTCACAGCCAGGCTCTGGCACCAGATTTCAAATTGAATGTCAATATTTAACGTGCAAGATTCTCTGATCGCAATGTTTCTGTGACAATATGTTCAGAAAATCTGTTTAGGATGATTCGCATGGAACAGGCACACTTGCTTGGCTGCTAGCTGCAAAAGTTACGTGCCAAATATTAATAACATGGGGCTGTGTAAAAGGATCGAGTGTGGTTTTTTTTACCAAAGTTTCCTAACTAAAAAATAATACCTACTTACCTGTTTTTTGATAGATCCAGTGCTATCTTATGAAAGTTTTGTAGCAGGAAAAATTTGATACATAATCACCTTCACTTTAATATAAATAATAATTATTTTTTTTTTATATATATATATATATATATACACACACACACACACAACACTTTGTTTTCTTATTGCCCTTTATGACGCGGTTTCTAGTTTTAAAATCCGACGCTTAGTTCAGGAGATCTAAGCATTTGGTGCCCGGGAGTTTAAAATGGAGCTCTCCCTGGAGCGGTATTAAAGGTTTAACATGGTGACCTCAGAAGCTAAAGATCAAGAAAACCGTCATTTAAACACTAGGAAAACCGGGGAAAAAATATTCAGGGAGAAAGGTACTAGCATTGTAGGAGTTAAACTCATATAGGCGTCTAAACGGGATTGCCCATGTATGTATAATATATAGCACCAACAGTATATGCAGCGTGGTACAACATTACAATACAGGGGGGAAAAGGTATAATGGCAAGATGAGCAGCAAATAAATGAGAACATGAGGCAAAGGGAGATTGGTCCAAAGAGCTTACAATTTATTTACTATGTAATCTGCCATAAAACACCTTTCTACCTCCTGACTTTAATGGTCTGTAAGGTGCGTTCCAGTGCTGGAAGATGCCTTCCGGTAGAATACGGCTTAGTCAACATGGGCCCAAATGAGATTTGTTTTTGTACATTTTGGGATTCCAGGTGCAATCCCAGATGAAGTCCCCTTTTTACATGGGTGGGAATGGAAATAGCAAAGAGAAAAAATCGGAGCACTGCCCATGCAAAAGAGGGGTGCGTGTCCCAATAGTAATGAAAAAATGCAAAATGTATTGGATCATAAAGTACCGGCTATAAGCCCAAACCAGCATGTTTAAAGCCCCTAAGGGCTCTTTATTTGTACCTTGATAAAGACCCCTTAGGGGCTTATAGCCTGTACTTTATGATCCAATACATTTTGCGTTTTTGCACTACTATTGGGACACGTGCCCCTCTAGCTTTTGCCTGGGTAGTGCTCCGATTTTTTCTCTTTGCTATTTCCATTTTTACTTTCAATGGACCAGGTACCTCAGGACATCAAGAATTTCATTTGGACTCCAGGAAGGTCCCGCGAGTCACATGATATATCTACACTGATATTATTAAGGCCTATATTCGGGATCTGACCCTAACTATACACCAGCCAATATTCTGGGCACAAGTTTGTGTTTGGATCCTTAGGCCGTGCCTATAGTGCCACTGATGGCGACGGCGAAACGATGGGTGACGTCACCCGTCGCCACCGGCGAAAGTTATGTTTCGCCGGTCGGCGGCATCGCGGGATTCCCGCAATTTGATTTGTTAAAGGGCCGTCACCCATGAAAAATCAAATTTTGCCGGTGGCGGGTTTTGGCGACGGCGCTTGTCGCCGTCGCGTGCACTTTAAGCGCACACGGCAGCGGCAATGCTTTTGTTTTCGGGCGAATTCGCATCGCCGGCACTATAAGCGCGGCCTTACTGAAGTATGTGGGATCATTCCAGTTAGGCGTGTGGGTTATGAATATTACCTGTTATACATTTTATATCAGTTACCGGACAGGTACCATCCATGCACTGATATCTTCAAACAACATGTAATAATCTGTCTAGGATTCTCCGAGCACCACACAGTTTTCCTTCATTTTACATGTGCGTGAAGCTTTGGGTCTGTGGAGCTCCCCCGCGTTCATTTCAGCTCTCGGGATTCTGGGGAAGGGGCTACAGAACCTCCCTAGTTGTTGAAATCCCCCCCGTATTGTGGGCCAATAGGAAGCTTCCTAGTGGCCCACTTGACACAGGGGATTTATCCTCCATTTTGTTTCCCCTGGGAGGGGAGGAACTGGCAGCACCTTACCGGATAAGTATCTCTGGAAGCAGGGGGTCTCTGGCGCTGAAATTAATGCAGTCCAGATACCCCCTGCTCTCTTCTCCCCCCCCCCCCATATCTTAAAAATAGGGGGCTAGAAAATTCTGTAGGGGGAACTGCTCCTTTGGGTCTTTATTCTATATCCGCCGGTTGGGCCGTTTTCGGATGAAATTCCCCATTAAAGTCATCGGGGGATTTAGTCTAAAACCAGCCAGATTGGGCGCTCCGGTGGATAAAAAAATAAGCCCCTTAAAGGGAATTTGGAGACCCACCCAAATATGCAATAAAAAGGTGGCGGGCACCCAGCATTATCAATTTAAAATGGCGTTAACAAAGCCGAGAACAAATTATTAGTGTATTTAATTACATTCACTTGCTGGGGGGAGAAGGAATTCCAATTAGTTTAATTAGTCCAAATTGACAGCACAAAATCAGCAAGATGTGGAAGTCTTGTAATTTAGCCGGGTGTAATCAGATAATAAAGACAGGGGAAGAGGACGGGATCCTTCTCCAGGGGCTGTTTAGTCTGTTAATATAAGTGGCACGCTACACCACGACTATAAGCATACAATAGAAAAGGGTAGTGGATTAGTGGGGCAGTCTGCCAGCAACGGTGGTAGAGACTAAACTATTTGGCGCTTCAGTGCACATTAAACCCATTCACTCCAATCTACCTAAATTTGTCTTTTAAATGGGTGCGTTAAGGCAGGTTGAGCTCAACACCAATCCTCAAGTCTTTCTCCCCCCCCCCCCCAACAGGTCAGGTTTTCAGGATATCCCAGCTTCAAATCAGTCCCTACACTGATACACAAATTTATTTTTTACATAAAACACCGAAAACGCATATAAAGATCAATTTCACCAAACCCCCGGCCCCCCCCCCCAAAAAAAACCCAGAATGCCGAATTACACACGAGCAGGGAGAAGTGGTTTTTCAGGAGTGTTACGGATTCGGGATGCAAAATAAACCAACGCCGGAGTCATTAAATCATATATACTCGTTCATTTAATAAGGGAATGGATTATGCAATCCAGAAATCCCCCTGAAAACTAGCATGTTGCGACATAAAATGATACCGAGTAGAACTGCACACTTCTATTTGGCTCCAGCTTCTAACTTGGATAACTGGGACCCCCAAAACAGTTTGGAAAACCACCCCAAAATTGCGCTGCTGAATAGGTGAGTGGACCATTTGCACGAGGTCGCGAGCCGGGGCGAATTGGCCCGTTTTCAGAACCGTCAAAATCCGCGGCTCAGTCTTCGCAGACGATTCGCCGAGCATTAAATCAACGGGCACGGTCAATGTATTTTATATGCCAATTGGTGAAGTTCGGAACAAATCTGTAGATTCGATTAACACAGGGGTTCTCAACTCGTCCTCAATCCCCCCCTCCCCCCCCAACAGGTCAGGTTTTCAGGATATTCCTGCTTCAGCACAGATGGCTCAATCAGTCCCTGCCACCTGTGCTGAAGCAGGGATATCCTGAAAACCTGTTGGGGGGGGGGGGGGGTCTTGAGGACTGGAGTTTAGCACCCACCGAGTTAATGCCGAGACTCTTAATAGGGGGGGGGACGCACCATGTTGCATTCGCTGTCTTGCGAAGTTTCGCCGAAAGCTTAGGCTGCGGACATAGTCAGTTCTCCCGTTCGGAGGCTGAGGGAAAGCGGGTGCTTTCCCTGGCCATGGTACGCGCGCCGTCCATGGGCGTGCCAGTGACGTCACGGAGCTGGTTCGCCCTCATTGGGCGAACCGCTCACGTGACCGGCCTGTCGCGCCATTATACCCATATCTTAAGGGTTTATACGGGAGTACACCGATTCCGGTTGGCAGGTTCTATTTAGAACCTAATTTCGGGATCCTATATAATAGTTCTGACTGATAATTACAACTCAGTCAATTATCACCCACTTTGAGCCGCCTTATCTGGGGATTTTAACATTGGTCTGCCATATTTTATACGTCGTCGCTATGAATAATTATAAATAACACTTTTTTTTATTTTTTGCGTCTATGAGATTTATACTCACTCTAGTGTGTCAATTGAAGGGAGTTAATTAACTCCTTAGTGGGATACTGTATGCCCTGACTACGACAGTTAATTCACTTACACTCTGAGTGCAGTCATCTGGGTTCTAGTGTTAACCTAGTGTTAACTTTCGTTTCTTAAATACAGACGCAAAAAAGGACTTGGCCAGGGTAAGAAGATGTTTATTTGTTAGAATGAGCAGAACGGATTGCGCTTTCAATGTAAAAACGGACGCTTGTTTTAGTCCCCCCGATGCTACTCCTTCCCCTGTGTGGAGTCCCAGTGGGCGGGGTGTTTTGCTAGCAGGTGTCTCTGCAGCGTTGATGTCCCTAGCTGCGTTCCAGGTTTCCCTCGGCTGACGCTGCGGTTGCACACGACGCAGACCGCGTGGGAACTGCACAAGGGGTCGGTGTGAAAAAACTTCCACACGGGGGAGGTGACCCGCTTCGCCCGCCTACGGAAAACCTTCCCCTGCTGTCCCGACGCCCCTCCCCCGTTCTCCGCGGCAGAGAAGGAAGTGAGAGGCGCCGCCTGTGTGGCGACTGTGTCCGACTCCAATCCCCTCCAAAATCTTTTAGACTGGACAAGGCTTTTAGCCAGGGAGCTAATTCTTGCCCCTAAAACCCGGCTCCTTTTCATTCTCTCCGGCCCGGTCACCTTCTCTACGTACGGATCCGTTCGTTTTTCGTGGCTGGCCGGCTCATTAGTCAAACGGGATGGGCGCTTGTGACCCTTGGTCCTGTTAGACTGTGTACGCCGGGCGCTGGAGACGGTGGGTGCCTTGGACAAGAGAAGGGAGAGTGGTTTCCCTATGAGGTCCCTGATATCGTGGTGGGTACGATTAGCGAGTTCCCAGGGCTCTGGGTGCTTGGCTAGAAGATGTCTTTGCAGCGTGGAGGTCCCCAGCTGTGTCCCCGGCCTCCCCCTACTCACGCTCTTGTCACACAGTTTGCAGATAGCATGGGACAGCTGCTGAGGATCCCTGGTGAAAAATACCCAGACTGGCGACACCACTCTCTTCTTCTTTCTAAGTACCTGAGTAATGGGGGCAGCATTAATGGGAGTAACATCCCCTTTAGAGTTAAGATTTCTTGCTAACCCCCTCTCTTGTGCTGCAGTGAGTGACCTTTTCTCTAAAGTGGCTTTACATTCCTCTTCTTCGCTGCTAAATCGCTGCTCTTCCCCCCTGCCCTGTGCTCTGCCTGTTAATCCAATCAGCATTTCCTCTGCAGGATTTACACAAGGGCTATTAAATGTCCCAAAATCCTTTGGTTCTCCCAAGCGCTGGGCAAAACTCCAGGCCACATTACTGACCGCGGCCCAGTGAGTGGGATGCATGGCTTGGAGGTGACGCTGTAGGGTGGATGTCCCAAGCTGCATTCCTGGTCTTCCCCTGCTGACCGTCCGCCGGCAAACCACGCAGGTGGCCCGAGATGGACACAGGGGGTCAATGTGAAATAATGTCCAAGCCGGAGAGGTAACCTTCTTGCTCTTCCCCGGAGGCTGCACTGTGGGTTTCACAGCCAGTCTTTGATCACAACCCTCTGAGGCTATCATATGGTCAGGCGTCCGGGTATCAGCTAGCACAGACCCATGGTTCAGCTCCTCGGCAGAATGTAGCATCCCCATGGGTTCAGTTCTACGGACCTCCACAGGCTGACTCCTGTCTCTTCTTGAGTTCTTCGCCTTGTAAGCGCCTGCCTCTAAACCATGAGAAACTATATCGTACTCAGGACTGGTGAAGCTTGACAGAGGAACCTCACTCTCTTCCCCCATCACTACTAGCTCCCCGGGTCTGTGACCCGCGGCCCACTCCTCTGGGTGTCTGGCCTGCAGGTGCCTCTGCAGGGTGGACGTGCCGAGCTGGGACACCCGCTTTCCTCGGCTCACACTCTTCCTGCACAGATTGCAGGTGGCTCGGCAGGCATACTGGGGGTCAATGTGGAAGAAGTTCCACACCGTGGACGTCTTGGTTCGGGTTCCAGGTCTTAGCACGCGGTCAACCAGGTCACTGAAAAGTTCAGTCTGTGAATCAGGGGCTTCTGGGAGCAGCACCAGAGGGTCACAGCTGTCCTGGTCCCTGCCTTTTCTATCTCCATTGGCCTGTCTGTGTACCTGTCCCCATGTCTTTGGGGACTGAATGGCACTCATCAGTCCCTCCTCTGACTCCTCAGCTGAGTCCATCAATGAAAACCCTACAAAGAGAGGGCTAGTTAGTGGAAAGAAAGAATGGAGAGAGGCAGAGGACATGTGCACACATACAAATAACATGTGTTACCATATTATGCAGACACCAATTGATATTATATAGCATTATATTACGCCAGAGCACACCAAAGGATATTATTATATTATACAGACAGGACACCATTATATATGTTCTAGTAAAATTGGGCAATATACCGATATGTTAATCATATGGTGAAAATAACAAATGATGATAAGTCGACACTGTATTTATTATTGTGATATTAATATAAGTTAGCTGTGGTTGTCATTGCCCACTTAGGGACAGGTAGTGACACACACAAGCTCCATAGGCAGGGGTGCCATAAAAAACAGGATTGGCACCGCTATATAACCCCGCTATCTAACCCCGCTATCTAACCCGCTACCCAAAGGAGATCCATATACTGTGTGTTTTTCCTACCCCTGTTTCTGGTGTTCAGGGTAATAAGGGGATTCAATTATTATTAGACACATTTATTGTTCAATCATTGGGAAGGTATTTAGCTTTTTCTTTACATTCATTTTGGATATTAAAAAAATATATATTTTCACATGAATTAAAACAGTTATTGTCTTTTTTTTCTATTGAGCAGATATTTGTCAAGAAAAATATCAATGTCACGATCAAATGGGGAAAAGTGGGAAAAATATATTATTTCATAGTGTATATTATGCAGCCAGGAAACTATATGTAATACAGTATATTATATTTACATGATGCAGATGGGACGTTGCTATACATTACACTGTATATTGTGAGTATTGCATGATGCAGACGGGACGTTGCTATACATTACACTGTATATTGTGAGTATTGCATGATGCAGACGGGACATTGCTATACATTACACTGTATAGTGTATTACATAATGCAGATGGGACATATTTTCGCCTATAGAATTATTTGCACTTTTGCTGTAGGACACAAGTTGTTGCATACTCCTCCCACCCCCCAGGCTGCCACATTTACTCTCCCACTTCATAGGACAGCGGACTTTCCCTGAACCCAAAATTCCCCTCACCTACACCGGAGCTCCTCTCACTCTCTGCGGACACCGGATAACGACAGAACCGACCCAGCACCTAACGGAGCACCACTGCCAGCAACAAAAATGGCGGCCTGTCTTCAATACGACCTGGACCAAGTCGGCCACCCGGCTTCAAAAGGCAGCTTGCCAGGAACAGACATGGCGGCCCGGCTTCAGCACTTCCAGGAACAGGAATGGCGGCCCGGCTTCACCACTGCCAGGAACAGATATGGCGGCCCGGCTTCAGCACTGCCAGAAACAGATATGGCAACCGGTCTGGCTTCAACCCTGCCAGGAACAGACATGGCGGGCGGCCGGCCATGCCAGGCCCCTGATTCTAACCTTCGACGCCAGTCAGAAACATGGCGGCCGGATACACTTTCCAAAGGTTGTGACCTAAATATGGCACGTGTAAGGAATGCGAGTCACTAAATAATAGTTTAAACCGCACAACTTATTTATTGCATAACTCACTCAGACACATGACCTCAATAGGAATAGCCTCTTAGCAGGGTTGCCACCTTCTACTGAAAGCCAACCCGGGGGGGGGGGGGGGGGGGGGAAATCCCTTTGTGTGGTGGCGTCTCCCGGCATCCTGCTGCAATTCCCCCTCCAACTGCAGTGAACATGGCTGCGCGGCGTGAAATGACGCTGCATTGCCATGGTAACCATACGCTACGTGACATTATGACGCTCCGCTGCGTTGCCATGGCAATGTGACACCGTGTAGCGTCATGACATCACGTAGCTTGGTTACCACGGCATCATTTGACACCGCGCAGTCATGTTCACTGCAGTTGGAGGGGGAAATTGCAGGAGAATAACGGAGACGCCACCACACCGCACGCTGCCACCACCCGGAGACGGCAACCCGTAGTCCGGAGGTAAGTGCCCGAAACCCGGAGTCTCCGGGTCAAACCCGGAGAGGTGGCAACCCTGCCTCTTAGAAATGAGAGATCTCACTCAGGAGTGGGGATCTGTGGGAGGGACATTGTCTCTAAGACCTCGGGCATGGTCAGCGCTTAGGCGCTGACCCGTGCTGAGGCGCGCTGCTGCTCGGCAGTGAGCCCCTGCAGCCGCAATGAGAGCGGCTTTAGCAGGGGCTCGCGCACGCTTGCGGAGCGTGTGTCTTAAGAAATCTTACGTTTCTGAGTTCGCCGGAGCGCAGGGCCGGTCACGTGAGCGGTTCGCCCAATGAGGGCGAACCAGCTCTGTGACGTCACAGCCCCCCCCCCTCCAACACGTGGTCTAGGGCCAGGGAAAGCACCCACTTTCCCTCAGCCTCCGCGCGCCTCCGCACGGCTGAAGTCTGCATGGACGTAGCCTAACAGACACTGCTGCAATCATTTATTTAGAAAATATTTTACCAGGAAGTAAGAAGATTGGGAGCTCTGGCAGTTTTCCAGGTCTTAGGCTCCCTGTTATAGTGCCGGCGAAAAATCAAATTGAGATGACTTCCAGCGATCGCGAACAAGCCGTCGCTCCGCGCTTACTGTAAGCAGCAACGCATTTGTTTTGACACGACATCGCGTAGCTGTCACTATAAGCGCAGCCTTAGGGATATGCAGCGGCGGATTTAAAAAGCTGTCTCCCCATGGAACTTAGCGGTGGCGGCTGCCTCCTTGCTGCCGCCCCCTCCTTCAGAACCGCCGCGTCAAATGAAGCCGCGAACGTCACTCACCATGGTAACGCAACGGCATGACACGATTTGACAGTGCGATGTCGCGTTGCCATGGCAATGAGATGCCATGTGATGTCACGTTGGTGACGTCCGTGGCGTCATTTGACGCTGTGGTTGAGGAGGGGGCGGCAGCTAAGTGACTTCCCATCAGGCCTGAGAGCTCAGCAAAAGTATATGGGGGCAGACATTTTTGCTGCCCTCAAATTTTTCCGCCCTAGGCCCGGGCCTAACAGGAAATCTGCCACTGGGGATATTGCCTGCAGACAAATTTGGGAAGCAAGCGGTGTGACGATGGCTGGGGCACCACGTCGTAGAAACTTAAATTGCAGTAAGTCAGGTCCACATTGGCTTAGTTTTAATTTGAGGAGCGCTTGTGTAATCTCCTCGTCAGATACTGGGACAGATTGAAAATTATAGGCAGTGTTGGGAGAGGGTGGGGCTATAGGGGTACTCACAGAGGGAGGTTCAGGTTTGTGGTTCGGATCACGTTCTACTAATAAATTAGTAGCACACCCCACAAAGTAATCATTGAATGCATTTGCAATGTCAGACTAATATCCTCCTTAGTGATATTACCTGGTTGTTGATGGCTAGAAGGCCGGAATATATTGTTGATGACCTTCCAGAAGTTACCTGGGTGTGATGTATTCTGGGGAAGATTGTCAGCTTTTGCAGGTCTTGTTTGCCTTGTGCATGCACTCTAAAATATTTTGTGAGTGACAAAAGTGTGAACAGGACACAGTACAGTGATGTGTTGAGAGAATGAAGTAATAATAAGAACTTCATTTAGGCAAGAGAGAGTTGCAGCTTGTGAGGATAGATGGCTCAAGCATCGGAAACGGGTAACAGATATGAAAGTGCAGACTCTCACATGGCCCCACCAGACACGCCCCAGTAAGCGAAAAGTGTAGAACACACACACAGCACAAGGAACAATGTCTCATATTAAGTGACACTTGATACAGGTCACTGGCCCAAAGTGAGTGACACTCCTGATAAGGAGGCACTGGCTCAAAGTGAGTGACACTCCTAAGGGGTATGTCATGATAATGCGAGATATTCAGTGTTTGCATAAATCTGGTACATTAGAGGTTAATGTTAGTTGCAAATTGTCTTAAAAATACATGAATTGATTTTATGGCGCCTGGTTTTCATGTTTGCCCAGAAGGTGAGGTTATCTAGCGAACGACCCTTTTTGTGATGACGGGGGGGGGGGGGGGGGGATTCATTTATTTATAAAATGTGCTACCAGCAAGTAATAAATAGAGAAGTACCTGTTGTTTTCAAGTATGTCCTGGGCACAGACATGGTTACATGAAATGAACCGAGATTATACATTATATTTATAGACATTGCATGAACAGTTAAAGATAATGTTATTGGCGTATGTAACAGTTACAGACCAGATTAAAATGTGGGACAGCTGATGTCTTGAAAGAACTTAGACTGGTGGCGGCTGAGAGAGTCTCAGGTAGGTTGTTCCAGCTGTGAGGTAAGTTACGGGAAGAGGAGCGGCCGGATTCTTTGTTGAACCTTGGGACCATGAACAGTCTTGAAATAGGGCGTCACAATTCTTCTCTGAGACTACAAATAAGAAATGAACCTTGTAGTAGAGCTTGAAAGGAACGCCCGTGGTGTGCTGCAGAATATCAGGTTGCGTGGCCAGGAAGACATTCCAGAATTGTGCAGATTTACTCGATATTAGGATATCACGGATCTAACAGCGATTCCCAATAACAAACAGATCTTTGTAACATTTCCGATCAGACAAATCAAACAATGCCAAACACTTCATGTTAATGAAATTCCAAAGGACAGATATCCATTTGTCACTCAAATTTCGCACTAAAAGCCTAATGTTTGATATCTCTGCGTGTATGTTAGTTATACAAACACTACAGTGAAGCTGGTGTTCTTGTAAATATTATAGGAATACAATTATGGGACATTTTATAGATCCAGGCAGATTTATAAAGTTTTTCCTTCAGCTATAAAAATGACATCCAGATTGATGAAAGGGGAAGGGGGGGAGGGGGATTATGCTGGGTTCCAAGGCAGGCTAAAATATCATCCAGGCATTTGGGTTATGAAATCAGAAATTCAACATAACAACCCCCCCCCCTTTTGTCTATTGCACATGTGGATTTCCGTAATCTCAATTTCATGCTCTCTGAAGTAATCTGATTATGTTATGTGGCAGCGAAATGAGAAATCTATTTTACTTCCTTTTATTTGATGACACGCTCTGCTTTTATTGTACTGTGTGTTCTTGTAATAATCTTTTTCTGGAGACTAAGCACTGAACTCTTTTGTATATTAAATCTAAAATGTAATAAGTTACTCTTTGGGCTCTGATCGAACAATTGCACGCTGTGAAGGGAGTAAACTACACTTTGCTACAACAGATTGTGTGTTAAGTGCATATTTTCTTTAGTAAACAGGGACGAAGACTCTGCAAGTGTATATTTGCTATCTCTTGGGTAGTGGGTGTGGAGTAAAGATATATATTGTGATGGATTGAGGGTAGATATTACTCATGTGAGGGACCTTGTGCAGGTGAAAGGTGAGTCAGTTAGCCTTGTGTATTAACCCTGGTCACATACACACACCACATGCTCACAGATGTGCCGTTCGTGACAGGGTAAATTTAGTCTCTCAAAGTGAGATTTCCTTTTAGAAAGGAAAGGTATACAGGGATATACCAAATAAGTAAACATGGGAAGAAGGTTGATCCAGGGGGTAATCTGTTTGCCACTTCTTGGGAGTCAGGAAGGAATTTATTTTTCCCCTTATGAGATATCATTAGATATTTTATTGGGCTTTTTTGTTTGCCTTCCTCTGGATCAATAGTAAGTACGGATATAGGATAAAGTATCCGTCGTCTAAAGTTAAGCATAGGTTGAACTTGATGGACGCATGTCTTTTTTCAACCTCATCTATTATGTAACTATGAGAAACACTCCTAATAGGGGCACCGTCCCAAAGTGACTGCCACTCCTAAGAGACAAATTATTGTCTCTGAGTGACACTCCCAGCAAAAGACAGTGGGATTAATGGAGAAGATTCACGAATCTCTGCGGTCTCTCTTTAAGTCAATGCCAATTAATATAGGGTCGAGAGAAAAGTAGTGCAAATATGGGACAAAACAATTGCTCAGATGCATCAAAATCTCATACTGATATAAATTGTCTTTGTTTTTTGCAACTTATGGTGCGGTGCTTTGGCCCAGAATGGCACCACTTTCACAGTGACACATAGGCCCCACTGCCCCGAGTGGCAATCACTTCTAATAAGGGATCCAGTGTCCAACACCGGTGCCAAGCTCCCAGGACCCAAATTAGTACTTACATTACACACGTGAGCACACATTATTATTTTTCTTTATATCTCTCTCTATTATATATACACACACACACCTCCCCCCAGATTCTAACTAATCAGCACTTAAAACGTGACATCACAACTAGGCGAAAGGGACACTGATGACATCAGTTACAATGCGGGCATGGTTACTAGTTTTATTCTCAGTGTCCCAGAAGCATCATCACGAATAGTGTCATCCCCTCCGACCGCCCTGCTTCCCTAGCATTGTGCTGTAATCGCAGGGTATATTCGTGCGGGATTTCTCCCGCGCTCTCCATATCTCAGGAGTTGGCTCTTTGTTTTAGTTTTATTTACTTTTCCTAGGTCAGGTCACACAATCCGATTCTGGCATTTGTCACTTTCTCTCTAGGGATCCGAGAGTTAGATGCACAGGCTACACGGCGATATGTAGACGGTGTACACAGGGAGTAAATGCAGTGAGAACCCCACGGCGATATGTAGACGGTGTACACGGGTAGTAAATGCAGTGAGAACCCCACGGCGATATGTAGACGGTGTACACGGGTAGTAAATGCAGTGAGAACCCCACGGCGATATGTAGACGGTGTACACGGGTAGTAAATGCAGTGAGAACCCCACGGCGATATGTAGACGGTGTACACGGGTAGTAAATGCAGTGAGAACCCCACGGCGATATGTAGACGGTGTACACGGGTAGTAAATGCAGTGAGAACCCCACGGCGATATGTAGAAGGTGTACACAGGGAGTGAATGCAGCGAGAACCCCACGGCGATATGTAGACGGTGTACACAGGTAGTTATGCATTGAGAACCCCACGGCGATATGTAGAAGGTGTACACAGGGAGTAAATGCAGTGAGAACCCCACGGCGATATGTAGAAGGTGTACACACAGAGTAAATGCAGTGAGAAGCCCACGGCGACATGTAGAAGGTGTACACACGGAGTAAATGCAGTGAGAACCCCACGGCGATATGTAGAAGGTGTACACAGGGAGTAAATGCAGTGAGAACCCCACGGCGATATGTAGGTGTACACAGGGAGTAAATGCAGTGAGAACCCCACAGCGATATGTAGAAGGTGTACACACAGAGTAAATGCAGTGAGAAGCCCACGGCGACATGTAGAAGGTGTACACACAGAGTAAATGCAGTGAGAGCCCCACAGCGATATGTAGAAGGTGTACATACGGAGTAAATGCAGTGAGAGCCCCACTACCAGGGCATGGCTTGTGTCTTAAGAGTACAAACAGATAAAAAAAAAATCACCATTTCTTTAATCTCATGCACACCACAAAACTCATATTGATTCAGTCAGTTTTATACAAAAATAACAGTGCTTATTTGACCATTTATCGGAAGAAAAAAAAAAAGTTGGAAACCCAAGTTTCAGAAGGCATGCTTTCCTGGGGGAGGGGAAATGTTTAGATCTGTGTATGTTGATTTAAAGGGTAATTGTATGTGTATATATATATGTATATATCTAGTATTAAGGGGATACAGTGAAAGATGGGAGATGGAATCACACCTTCAACTGTGTGATCTTCACCGAGGTTTAGTGTTATGCTTTTCAGTTGTGTAATAACGTTTTATATCCTATAACCAGCCATAGCAAGCTGTGGACCAACCTTTTTAAACCAGTTTAGACACAAATATTTATTTTGCTTATAGGGACCCATGTAAAAATGGACTTGAAGCAAAAGGTGACACTGAGTGCTCATTTGCATACCATTTCCCAGAATCCCTTGCTGCAGTGGAAGCACTGTATGTTAAGAGATAATGGGGAAAGGCAGGGTTACAGACCTGAGACATGTGAATGTGCTCACACCGTGATATTTTGATTTTGCTTTTTTTTTTGTCGTCAAATGTTAATCTCGTTATTCAAGTTTCTTTTGTCCGAGACGGACCTGAGTCCCTGGGGGTTCAGTTGATGCCTGCTCAGACCTGGCAAAGATCTTAACACAGGTAAAAATATTACAATTGAATAGAAATCATGGCTCCGCGTGTACCTGTCCCGCATAAAACACTTTCAGATTCCCCAACCGCTGGTGCGTGGCGCAAATAACCGTCACTACTCTCACCCTGGCGGTGGTGGCCATTTTCGGCCAAAGTAGGATATGCCCCTTGCACTCCTATTCTATAAACTGACTTCATTGCGGCTTTCCACACGACAGTACCGTATGGGAGTTATCGCAGTCTCTAAAATAAGGGTTAAGACTGGGGTGGCCAACTCCAGTCGTCAAGGGTCACAAACAGGTCAGGTTTTAAGGATATCCCTGCTTCAGCACAGGTGGCTCAATCAGTGGCTCTGCCGGAGGACTGGAGTTGCCCACCCCTGGGCTAAGGAGTTGCATGTTCACAAAAGCCTCTCCGAGTGTTGCCCCACTGTTTGCAAACACCTCCATACTTTGCTGGTTCATCACCGCTCGGGTAAAGTGAGTCAGTGAGTAAGGGTGATGTATCAGCGTTAAGAGTCCTCGCCCATGTCTTTGTGACTCCACTGTCTGAGCGTTATTTAACCGTCCCGGACTCAAATGAATCGATGACCCCTCCCCCCCCCACATTTTTGCCAGGGGCATCAGCATTGCTCGGCATGCTACTATAACGTGTTACTGTCCCCCCTGGCATGGAAGGGGTTTTGGGATTGGAATGTTAAGACTGTGGGGTTACTGTTACCAATTCTGCACTGAATACACAGCGCCTCCCCCCATGTCCCCCCCTCAAAAGCACCCTCTTAGTGTACAAGTGGAACACACAGTAGACCACGCTGCGTCCCCACTCGATATGGCACCATCCCTTTAGTAAGACTACCGCCCATCCGGCAAACCCCTTCCACGCCAGAAACGGCCGCTATATATTCCAAGCGGCACCGGCAGTGAAAGGGTTAGTGACCTGTAAAAAAATAATATAATAATGAAAAAAAAAAAAAAATCCTAAAAACTCTAATTCTGTTCAGTTTGTACACTCCCGGAAACCAAAAAAAAAAAAAAAAGAAAGCAATAATTCTGCAGGATTTCCGTCATTTACGCGACCCCGGAAACAAAATAGAAAAAATATTTTACATAAAAAATTTCTGCACATAAAAAGCGTAAACTTCAGGGCAACCCGCCGTATATCAACATAATTTATATATCTATATATATATATGTATAAAAACACATTTCTGCGTGACAGCGCCGCGCGTATAAAGTGCGGAGCTGCCGGTTATGAGAAATCAAAGATACCATATTGGCTTTTGTCGGAGGAAAATCACGCTGGCGGCACATCGTGTGACCGCGAGTCTTTCGCCCTCCGCGATCCCATCCTGTCTTCCTCACGCAAGCAGCACTTAAACACGCAGGCTCCTGAACTAAAGCAAAAAAATATATATATTCATTTGCGTTACCCTTTCTAAAGACTTAATTTTTTTTCTTATCTTTTACTAAAAGCATCTAAAATAGAACAAAAAAAAAAGGGTTAAAGAGATTAGTACCCAAGATCCAGATTTTTGGGACTGGCTAATTAAACCTAGATGGCGGCAAATGATTTTGGGCCCGGGTTTAACCCACTCTGCCCCAGAGAGACGCTGCGAGTTGTACATACCCAAAGTGTCCTACCGGCTTGCCGAGAGCCTGGGAATTGGTCACGAATTCTGCAATCTGCAAGTGAACGGAGCACAGGCAGTGGGAGGGGGGCACTCCCCTCACCCCACAGAGAGCTCAATAAACCTACACGTACACCCCAAAGTAGGATGGGGATTTTAGGCTTCTGTTCTTATAGAGCAGGGGCAGACAACACCAGACCTGAAAGGGGCACCAACAGGTCGAGTTTTAAGGATATCCCTGCTGCAGCACAGGTGGCTCAATCAGTGGCTGTCGTGCTGAAGCAGGGATATCCTTAAAACCTGTCCTGTTGGTGGCCCCTTCAGGACTGGAGTTGGCCACCTCTGGTATTGAGCAAACCCGTTTTTCTCCCTTGTTCTAAAAGATTTGGGCTCCCTAAGCCCAAGCGCAGCATTCCTGCTTTTTCTATCCGCAATTCTCCGATCTAAAACTGCCGCCGGTAGGTTCTGCCAGGTTAACCCCTTAGCTGCTGCGCGGGTGCATGCACATTTTCACTCGGCGTGATCAAGTCAGCAGATGACATTTACCCAATGTGCAGTCCATGTACTAGCAACCCGCTGCCATGGTCATGAAGGTTCACAAGGGCTGAGCACCATTTAGTAAATCTGGCCATAAGCCGTGATCTTGGCTCATCTTTGTCCCAAGATTTAAGGGCACCCTATCTGCCCCACATTGTGAAAATTCCCAGAATGCTTTGCACACTTTTGGTAGCCAAGGTGTAGCCATTATTGAGAACCAATAAAAGGTTGCTTACTCTGCTGGCAGTTAAGGTGTTAATAGGGCTGGTAGGGGGGAGGGGGAGAGTGGCCTGCAGTGGGAGGATCTTGCCAGAGATAGTTCATGGTCAGTAATGCCCCCTCTGTTAAGGAACACTTAAAAATCAGGCATGGGCAGGGACAGTAAGAAGGCACGAGAAGGGATAGGGAGCCCCGTCACTTAACTACAGGGGAACCTTCAGACAGAACTTAAATTAAAAGCACATGATGCCCCTTAAGTGACATTTTAACCCCGTTGCAGCCTGTTACGGGCAGTGAAGGAGTTAACAGCCACCCACACTGCCGTGCCACACCCTGCATTTATTCTCAGGATATGGTCAAGGCGGCAGTGCCAGCCTCCCCCATAAACATCTTTACTTCTAAACTTCCCCCGAACACATGGAGTGCCCTGCCCATACCCTCCTTGTATACAGTATGGGCAGTGCAAGCCTCACACACAAACTGCTTTTATATAGAACAGACAATACAGTGGCTTTCCCACCCAGCCTCCCTGTCCCCCCTCGACTGTGCTCTGCCATACCCTTCATTGATGTATAGAATGAGAAGAGCGCGCAGTACCCACGGCTTCTGTATATAGAATAAGCGAGGGCAGCAGCAGTGCAGAACTCCCTATCCCACGAGAAATCTGACATCCGGTAGCCCTCTTTCAGAGTACAGGGATTGTAAACTACATACATTATATATATCTCATTTGAACCTTACACACATGCATTTTATCTGGCAGTGTAACCCTCTTCCCATTAAACACAACACCCCCCCACCCCCCTCTCCGAGTGTCTCCTCCTGGTTAGGGGGTACTGGGAGGGGGGAGGCAGAGATGCCAGTGAGACTGGCAGCCTGGCACAGTTATTACTCCTTGGTGTCTTGAGACATCTGGCAGTTGGGCGCTACACAAGTTCACAGCTCCGCAGGAGCCCCGAGGAAGGCTGGGGGGGTGGTGCAGTCTTACAGGTGGAAGACAGGTGTCGCGGGCATGGTGCCTGGGTGAAGGAGGGAGGAGGGTAGCACGCTTTGGTTGGCATCAGGATCCCTTGCCAGGCCCCTCAAAGTCAGAGGATGGAAGGGGTTGGAACAAGCAAGGTGAGAAGGGAACGGGTATAGCTGGGGGACAGGGTGTTATTAAACATGCAAGACATAAGGGGACAGACCAGAGACGGAAACGTACAGAGAAAACACGTGTGCGGGGTGTGACAATATTAACAAGCATGTGTGTAAATAGGTGCAAGAATGTATATATGACCAAAAACTTGTGTAAATGGCAAGAACAAGCACGTGTGTGAATATACGGAGCGGGTGTGTTTAAGACATTATGGATAGTGGGTCAGTTCTTGTTTCTGGCTGTATTATTTTGGGACTATTATTAGCGACATTGCGGTTATGATTATACAGTGTCTGGGTTCATGGCTGTGTTGGACATATGGACCGTGTGTGTGGGATACTACAGCTAGAGAGAATATGTGGGTTTTTGGCTCCATGGATACGGTGTGTGTGTGCTATGGCTGTATGGATACAGTGTTTGTGTGTTAATGGCTGTATGGATACGGTGTGTGTTATGGCTGTTAAGACTGTGTGTGATGTTTGAATATGGTTTAGATTTACAGAGATGGCCATCTCCTGTCCTCAAGGGCCACCAACAGGTCAGGTTAAGGATCCCTGCTTCAGCACAGGTGGCTCAATCAGTGGCTCTGTCTTTGACTGAGCCACTGACTGAGCCACCTGCGCTGAAGCAGGGATGTCTTTTAAAACCTGACCTGTTGGTGGCCCCTGAGGACTGGAGTTGGCCACTCCTGGTTTAGAAGGATTATTGTATGACTGCATGGTTACAGAGTGTTTCATGGTTGTACAGTGCCTGTGCTTACGGCTGTATGGACACTGTTGTGGGATGGTACAACTATACAGAAGCTGTAGTTTATGGCTGTACAAATCCTATGTGTGTGATTCTGTGGCTGTATGGATACGGTGTATGTTTGTGTGTGATTCTGTGGCTGTATGGATACGGTGTATGTTTGTGTGTGATTCTGTGGCTGTATGGATACGGTGTATGTTTGTGTGTGATTCTGTGGCTGTATGGATACGGTGTATGTTTGTGTGTGATTGTGTGGCTGTATGGATACGGTGTATGTTTGTGGCTGTACGAATACCATGTAATGCGCGTTTCCGGTTACATTGATACTGTGCGAGTGTATGGCTGTGTTAATACGATGTGTGTGGGCTGAGGGCTGCTCAGTGAGTTGTCAATGAAGATGGTCAGTCTATGCCGGTGTGAAGGGTGGTCTTGGTTCTGAACAGCTGAATGTAGTGACACCGGGTGAGTACAGAGGGGACAGGACAGCAGGGGAAGGAGCGGTGACCCCGTCCAGACGCCCAACGAAGGAGGGCTTTATGTTTGGGGTCAGACTGAGGTCTCCAGGCTGTGCAGGGGGCTCTCAGACGGCGACACGGTGATGTCCAGGGGGCGCGGGTCAGCGGAGGAGTTGTTGTTGTGGTTTTGCGTCTGGTCGCCACGTCCCTTCAGGAGACCGGGGTATTCCTCACCCTCGCTGTCACTGTCTGTAAGCGCAGGGGGCGATCCTGCCTCCCGTATGGTGAACTCCGGGTTGGTCATGAAGCTATGGATGGCATTGCGGGACTGTGGCCTCTCCAGCCCCTGGTACAGGGAGCTGCGGAAAGCGTTCACTACTTTAATCTGTGCCGGGGAGAAAAGAGAGAGTGTCAGAGAGAGGGAGAAAAAAGAGAAAGAGAAATGGAAGGGGGGGAATGAGAGAGGAAGAGAGGGGGGAAGAGAGAGAGGAGGGGGGGGAAGGGGAGAGAGAGGAGGGGGGGAAGAGAGAGAGAGGAGGGGGGGAGAGAGGAGGGGGGGGGAAGAGAGAGGAGGGGGGGGAAGAGAGAGGAGGGGGGGGAAGAGAGAGAGGAGGGGGGGAGAGAGAGGAGGGGGGGGGAGAGAGAGGAGGGGGGGGGAGAGAGGAGGGGGGGGGGGAGAGAGGAGGGGGGGGGGAGAGAGAGGAGGGGGGGGGGAAGGGGGAGGGGGGGGGAAGGGGGAGGAGGGGGGGAAGGGGGAGGAGGGGGGGAAGGGGGAGGAGGGGGGGGGAAGGGGGAGGAGGGGGGGGGAGAGAGTGAGGAAAGAGGGACAAAGAGAGAACAAAGAAAGGAAGAAAACGGGGCAAAAAAAAAAGGGGGGGGATTTTCATCTCCCCTAAAAAATAAATAAAAATAAATAAAACAAAACATAATAATACTAATAATGGAATAAAGTTTCTAGATGAGGCTTCGCAGGTCTGAGAATCTGATGCAGGGAGTGAGATAAAAAGCAGAGACATTATATTTGGGGAGGGTTCAGCACTCTGGGACTCCCCTGTAACCAGTTTGGGGGGATGGGGGGTGGGGAGGGCAGGGGTAGTAAGGGGATAAACACCCTGCAGGTTAATGGATCATCTCAGAGCGAAACATAAAGTCTTGTAAAATAAAATCCACAAGTTAAAAAAAAACAAAAAAAAAAACGTAAAATGTTTTTTTCATGTTGCTCCCCCTCCCACAGCAAACAGCATCAGTGCACTGCAAAGACAAGGCACCCCCCCCCCCCCACACACACACACAGGAAAGACAAGGCACCCCCCACCCCCCCAAGGAAAGAGCTCTTTGGTATCATCGCATCTCCGGACCCCAAATATGTACTAGCGCCTTATAACTCGTGTCGGCGAGGAGGGCTACCAGTCTCGTTAATGGTGCAGTCCCACGCGGCAAAAAGTGGCGAGGAGCCGATTACGTGCAGAGAATGTAACAATCAGAAGGGTTTCCTTCAACTCAGAGAATCCACACACTTTTTTGGGGTTGTTTGAAAAATGTAAACTTTTTGGGGACCCTGAAAAGCAACGCATCCGAGATCCCTGCTTCAGCACAGGTGGCTCAAGGGTCACCAACAGGTCAGGTTTTCAGGATATCCCTGCTTCTGCACAGATGGCTCAATCAGCGGCTCAGTCTTTGAGCCACTGATTGAGCCTCCTGTGCTGAAGCAGGGATATCCTGAAATTCTGACCAGTTGGTGGCCCTTGAGGACTGGCGTGGCCCTCCCCTGGTATACGAGCGGCAGGAAATGACACTGCGCCCACATTTCATTTTGCAGACTTTACAAAGAAACAGAAAAATACACCAGATGAAACCCCTTGGACTGAAATTGGTCAGTATCGGTCCTTAGAGGGACTGCACCTTTAATGTCCACGTCACACCCTGACCTGGACCCTCCGGCTGTACATAGCCACAGAACACAGATAAGACTAATGCACATGCACACGCATGCACACGCATGCACACGCAGCATCAGGACACCCCATGCAGACACTCAAATCTGAAACTTGAAGCAGCTGCATCAGAAATGGGGTCAAAATCCTTTGCAAGTGGCAATGCCTTTTAGTGGCCTGCCGCCAGTGATACACGCAGGTCCCACGTGGCTGAATTTGGATGTTAAAGCAGCAATCCCCCCTATGTCTAACCCCACATGTGTTTTTTTACAGGGTGGAAACTGAACCCACTTTCCTCGAGTCCTAACATACTTACTGGTCAAGTTACCGGATTTAAATCCAACTGCTGGGGAGGGAAGAAAAACAAAATGGCTGCCAAATCTCGGGCTGATAAGCCACAAACATCAGCTTCCTATTGGACGGCCATATAAATCTCCTTGACAAACCAGGAAGTGATACCGGCAACTGCCCCGGTACGTCTCCCGAAAGATCAGGAGCCGAAAATATCTCCGGGTTACAGCTCTACCGGATGTCCCGCTTCCTCATCCTGGAGCAGAGAATGGCCAACTCCAGTCCTCAAGGGCCACTAACAGGGGAGGTTTCCAGGATATTCCTGCTTCAGCACAGGTGGCTCAATCAGATTGAGCCACCTGTGCGGAAGCAAGGATATCCTGAGAACCTCCCAATGGTGGCCCTTGAGAACTGGAGTTGGCCACCCTTGCTGGAAATACAGGGGCCGTTACTTATGGGGGCCACTGCTTTCAGTTGATACCGGAGTCTTGGATACGCTTGTGTGATGTGATGCGCGTCCACGGGAGCCATTAGGAGACGCGTGGAATTCGGTGTCACGGAGAGCCACGTCTCATTTCCATTTAGTTTTGAAAAGAAACGTTAAAAACTCCACAAGGACCAAGTGATGAATCCTACATACTCCGCCGCGACACGAGCGGAACGCGTTTCGGACGGAAATCCCCATTGAAGCAGGAAACTCCCGTGCATCAGCTACAAGGAACGTCTCACATCTAAAACCCGTCTCCCAATGTTACTTTAAACCGTTCTAATCGGAAATCTATTAGTGTCCAGCGAAACCGTGGCACTATACAGATCTTTATACCGGTTTGCGGGTCATTCAAAATAACCCCATTAAGGCCAAACTGGCACACAGTACTCAGTGCTTCTCTGGCCCATGAGAGCGCAATATAGTGACACAGACTGGTAATTAAGTAATTAAGTTGGTTGCATTCATTAAAATAGCAATCCACCCTAATTAACCTCAACCCCCCCCCCCCTCCTTTTGCTGGTGAAGGAACCGATATCACTTCCTGGTTTTTAAAGGGGATTTAAATTGCTGTCCAATAGGAAGCCACAGCTGATGTTTCAGATTCCTATTGGCCCAAGATGTGGCAGCCATTTTGTTTCCCCTGCAGGGAGATTTAAACCCGGTAACTTCACCGGTTAGTATCTCGGGATCCAGGGGGTCCCTGGAGCTGAAAAATAGTGTCATCTGGCTCAGGGTGACCCCAGGTTCCCACCATGTACAAAAATGGGGGGCTGTTAAAAAAAACCAAACCATAATAACAAACGTTAGAATGTATCTGTGCACCATTACATTCCCGCCGGGGCATTTCCTTTTGTCTCCTATTAAAATAAATCAATATAAATAATACATAAATAATACGCGTTAAAACTCTGCTTTTCTGCCCATTCCTGATTCTAAACATTAACCCCTTCAGTGAAGGTGTTTAGCAGTGTAGGTGTTGTGTGGGTTTCGTACTCCTCCCCCCCCCCCCCCCCGGGGTTCGTACACCCCCCCTCCCCAAACGCTTCTTCTGTGTTTAGTTTGAGAGAGAGACCTGCGAGGAGAAAAGGAAATGAAAATAAAGGGGAAAAGGAAAAAAAGGAGAGAGACTCCCCCCCCCACCCCCGGTGCAGGTCACATCCGTCCCCTTGTTAGATGGGTTACTTTGGAAAGTGATAGCGTTAGACACAGACAGACAGCCAGAGCGAGCAGTGACCAGCAGCTGGAGGGCG
>NW_027455039.1:0-27500 GCF_040206685.1 Ascaphus truei
ACACACACCCACACTGATACACACACACACACTGATAAACACACCCACTGATACACACACACACACACACACACACACACACACTGATACACACACACTCACACAGATACACACACACACACACCGCCAGCCCCTGCACCGCCCACACAACGCGCAGCCACCACTCCCCGGGAGAGACAGGGAGGGAGGGAGAGAGTGACAGGGAGGGAGAGAGTGACAGGGAGGGAGGGAGGGAGAGACAGGGAGGGAGGGAGAAACAGGGAGGGAGGGAGAGGGAGAGACAGGGAGGGAGAGACAGGGAGAGACAGGGAGGGAGAGACAGGGAGTGACATGGAGGGAGGGAGAGACAGGGAGTGAGAGACAGGGAGGGAGGGAGAGGGAGAGACAGGGAGGGTGGGAGGGAGGGAGAGGGAGAGACAGGGAGGGAGGGAGGGAGTGAGAGGGAGAGACAGGGAGGGAGGCAGGGAGGGAGAGGGAGAGACAGGGTGGGAGGGAAGGAGAGGGAGAGACAGGGAGGGAGGGAGGGAGGGAGAGGGAGAGACAGGGAGGGAGGGAGAGGGAGAGACAGGGAGGGAGGGAGGGAGGGGAGGGGGAGAAGGGGAGAGACAGGGAGGGAGGGAGGGAGGGAGAGGGAGAGACAGGGAGGGAGGGAGGTAGAGGGAGAGACAGGGAGGGAGAGACAGGGAGGGAGGGAGGGAGAGACACGGAGGGAGGGAGGGAGGGTGAGACAGGGAGGGAGGGAGAGACAGGGAGGGAGGGAGGGAGAGACAGGGAGGGAGGGAGGGAGAGACAGGGAGGGAGAGGGAGAGACAGGGAGTGAGAGACAGGGAGAGAGTGACAGGGAGGGAGGGAGGGAGGGGGAGGGAGGGAGAAACAGGGAGGGAGGGAGAGGGAGAGACAGGGAGGGAGAGACAGGGAGAGACAGGGAGGTAGAGACAGGGAGTGACAGGGAGTGACAGGGAGGGAGGGAGAGACAGGGAGTGACAGGGAGGGAGGGAGAGACAGGGAGTGAGAGACAGGGAGGGAGGGAGAGGGAGAGACAGGGAGGGAGGGAGGGAGGGAGGGAGAGGGAGAGACAGGGAGGGAGGGAGAGGGAGAGACAGGGAGGGAGGGAGGGAGAGGGAGAGACAGGGAGGGAGGGAGGGAGAGGGAGAGACAGGGAGGGAGGGAGGGAGAGGGAGAGACAGGGAGGGAGGGAGGGAGGGAGGGAGAGGGAGAGACAGGGAGGGAGGGAGGGAGGGAGAGGGAGAGACAGGGAGGGAGGGAGAGGGAGAGACAGGGAGGGAGGGAAGTAGAGGGAGAGACAGGGAGGGAGAGACAGGGAGGGAGGGAGGGAGGGAGAGACACGGAGGGAGGGAGGGAGGGAGAGACACGGAGGGAGGGACAGGGAGGGAGGGAGAGACAGGGAGGGAGAGGGAGAGACAGGGAGGGAGGGAGGGAGAGGGAGAGACAGGGAGGGAGGGAGGGAGGGAGGGAGAGGGAGAGACAGGGAGGGAGGGAGAGGGAGAGACAGGGAGGGGGAGAGACAGGGAGAGAGGGAGAGACAGAGACAGGGAGGGAGGGAGAGACAGGGAGGGAGGGAGAGACAGAGACAGGGAGGGAGGGAGAGACAGAGACAGGGAGGGAGGGAGAGACAGAGACAGGGAGGGAGGGAGAGGCAGAGACAGACAGGGAGGGAGAGACAGAGACAGACAGGGAGGGAGAGACAGAGACAGACAGGGAGGGAGAGACAGAGACAGGGAGGGAGAGACAGAGACAGGGAGGGAGGGAGAGACAGAGACAGGGAGGGAGGGAGAGACAGAGACAGGGAGGGAGAGACAGGGAGGGAGGGAGAAGGAGAGACAGGGAGGGAGGGAGAGACAGGGAGGGAGGGAGAGGGAGAGGGAGGGAGGGAGAGACAGGGAGGGAGGAAGGGAGAGACAGGGAGGGGGAGGGAGACACACACCCACTGATACACACACACACACCCACTGATACACACACACACACACACCCACTGATACACACACACACACACTGAAACACACACACACACACACCCTGATACACACACACACACCCTGATACACACACACACAATCCCTGATACACACACACACACCCTGATACATACACACACACCCCGATACACACACACCTTGATACACACACACACCCCCACTGACACACACACCCACCCCCACTGACACACACACACCCACTGATACACACACACACACTGATACACACACACTGATACACACACACACACACACTGATACACACACACACACTGATACACACCAACATACACCCCGCCAGCCCCTGCACCGCCCACACAACGCGCAGCCACCACTGCCCGCCCCCGAGCCCCCGATCTCCCACACCAAGTGGACGGGGGGGAAGTGAGCGCCGGGGGTCAAAAACAGGCGCGCGCGCCGGGGGGCAAAGACAGGCGCGAGCGCCGGGGGTAAAGGCAGGCGCGCGCGCCGGGGGCAAAGGCAGGTGCGCGCGCCGGGGGGCAAGGGCGCCTCCTATTGCGCACCCCCCCCCCCCTTGGCTGGGACCCGGCACAGAAGGGGGACACTCACCGCACACAGGGAAGCCGGGAGCGGGAAGGCAGTCAGTCACGTGTGCACTTCACAAAGCGGAAGCCCCGCCCCCCGGCTTCCTCTGACATGCCTGCGACCAATCCCATGCGGGCCGGCCGGCATTCTAAGTCCCGCCCCCGGCATTCTCCTTCATTCAGTCCCCCCGGCAGCATTCACACACACATACAAAATACTTACCGGCCGCCGCATTCTCCTCACCGCCGCTGCCCTGCAATACCGGGACCAGGGACAAAAACCAGGACAAAAACCGGGACAGACCACAAAAAAACGGGACTGTACCGGTAAAACCAGTAAAAACGAATGGTCACCCTAAATAATATGCATACAGACAGGCAGTAATAATATGCATACAGACAGGCTGCAGTAATAATATGCATACAGACAGGCGGTAATAATATGCATACAGACAGGGTGCAGTAATAATATGCATACAGACAGGCAGTAATAATATGCATACAGACAGGCGGTAATAATATGCATACAGACAGGCTGCAGTAATAATATGCATACAGACAGGCGGTAATAATATGCATACAGACAGGCTGCAGTAATAATATGCATACAGACAGGCAGTAATAATATGCATACAGACAGGCAGTAATAATATGCATACAGACAGGCGGTAATAATATGCACACAGACAGGCGGTAATAATATGCACACAGACAGGCGGTAATAATATGCACACAGACAGGCAGTAATAATATGCATACAGACAGGCGGTATTAATATGCATACAGACAGGCAGTAATAATATGCATACAGACAGGCAGTAATAATATGCATACAGACAGGCAGTAATAATATGCACACAGGCAGGCTGCAGTAATAATATGCATACAGACAGGCAGTAATAATATGCATGGAGACAGACAGGCAGTAATAATATGCATACAGACAGGCAGTAATAATATGCATGCAGACAGGCTGTAATAATATGCATACAGACAGGCGGTAATAATATGCATACAGACAGGCGGTAATAATATGCATACAGACAGGCAATAATAATATGCATACAGACAGGCAGTAATAATATGCATACAGACAGGCAGTAATAATATGCACACAGGCAGGCTGCAGTAATAATATGCATACAGACAGGCAGTAATAATATGCATGGAGACAGACAGGCAGTAATAATATGCATACAGACAGGCAGTAATAATATGCATGCAGACAGGCTGTAATAATATGCATACAGACAGGCGGTAATAATATGCATACAGACAGGCGGTAATAATATGCATACAGACAGGCGGTAATAATATGCATACAGACAGGCGGTAATAATATGCATACAGACAGGCGGTAATAATATGCATACAGACAGGCGGTAATAATATGCATACAGACAGGCGGCAATAATATGCATACAGACAGGCGGTAATAATATGCATACAGACAGGCGGTAATAATATGCATACAGACAGGCAGTTATAATATGTATACAGACAGGCGGTAATAACACACACAGACAGGCGGTAATAATATGCATACAGACAGGCGGTAATAATATGCATACAGACAGGCGGTAATAACATACAAACACACAAGCGGTAATAATATGCATACAGACAGGCGGTAATAATATGCATACAGACAGGCGGTAATAATATGCATACATACAGGTGGTAATAATATGCATACAGACAGGCGGTAATAATATGCACACAGACAGGCGGTAATAATATGCATACAGACAGGCGGTAATAATATGCATACAGACAGGCGGTAATAATATGCATACAGACAGGCGGTAATAATATGCATACAGACAGGCGGTAATAATATGCATACAGACAGGCTGCAGTAATAATATGCATACAGACAGGCGGTAATAATATGCATACAGACAGGCTGCAGTAATAATATGCATACAGACAGGCGGTAATAATATGCATACAAACAGGCGGTAATAATATGCATACAAACAGGCGGTAATAATATGCATAAAGACAGGCGGTAATAATATGCACACAGACAGGCGGTAATAATATTCACACAGACAGGCGGTAATAATATGCATACAGACAGGCGGTAATAATATGCACACAGACAGGCGGTAATAATATGCATACAGACAGGCGGCGGTAATAATATGCATACAGACAGGCAGCAGTAATAATATGCATACAGACAGACAGTAATAATATGCATACAGACAGGCGGTAATAATATGCATACAGACAGGCGGTAATAATATGCATACAGGCAGGCGGTAATAATATGCATACAGACAGGCGGTAATAATATGCATACAGACAGGCGGTAATTATATGCATACAGAAAGGCGGTAATAATATGCATACAGACAGGCGGTAATAATATGCATACAGACAGGCGGTAATAATATGCATACAGACAGGCGGTAATAATATGCATACAGACAGGCGGTAATAATATGTATACAGACCGGCGGTAATAATATGCCTTCAGGCAGGCGGTAATAATATGCATACATACAGGCGGTAATAATATGCATACAGACAGGCGGTAATAATATGCATACAGGCAGGCGGTAATAATATGCATACAGACAGGCGGTAATAATATGCATACAGACAGGCGGTAATAATATGCATACAGACAGGCGGTAATAATATGCATACAGACAGGCGGTAATAATATGCATACAGACAGGCGGTAATAATATGCATACAGACAGGCGGTAATAATATGCATACAGACAGGCGGTAATAATATGCATACAGACAGGCGGTAATAATATGCACACAGACAGGCGGTAATAATATGCATACAGGCAGGCGGTAATAATATGCATACAGACAGGCGGTAATAATATGCACACAGAGAGGCGGTAATAATATGCACACAGACAGGCGGTAATAATATGCATTTAAAACCAGAAACACAACATAAAACACAGACAAAGCTCAGTGCACATCCAGAAAAACTTATATACGGTACAGTGCCTAAATATACATGTATAAATAACTAATTAATAAAATGGTCTTTTAGTTTAACATTTTGGCCAAATTGTTGTAAGCCCTTGAGCCAAACTTCACGGCAGACCACGTTTCAAGGGTCCCTACACTAATATAAATTCTTAATAACCTGTGCATTGCCAGGAAGAATGATTTATAATAAATCTGTCAATATAAGTTGCAAAAGTTCTAAGTCTGATTGAATGCTTTTATTAACCTGTACATTACCAGGAAAAGCACTCTGTAATAGATTTGTCACAATCACACTGCATGCAGGCAAGTTCCCCTGGTAGTTGGAAATGCCATGGAGTGAGCTTTTAACCATTCAAATGCATACAGACAGGAGGTAATAATATGCATACAGACAGGCTGCAGTAATAATATGCATACAAACAGGCGGTAATAATATGTATACAGACAGGCGGTAATAATATGCATACAGACAGGCGGTAATAATATGCATAAAAACAGGCGGTAATAATATGCATAAAGACAGGCGGTAAATCTCGATAGAAGATGGGTAACATCTGGAAACATAGAGTATGTTATCGGGTGCGCTAGAGGACAACTGGAAAGGAATATCAAAATATTGGCCACTCTTGACATAATCAACATTTTGAACCTCGCTGCGGCCTTTCCCAAGGATTTATCAGCAGCACCTACAGTATTGGTTTGAGGTTCACAGTTAAAATCATAAAGGTTTAAAGGAAATAGAGAAGGAGAAATGACTAATATAAGACATATACACATAGAAAAGAAAAAACACGAATGCATATATACATACATATATACATATATACATACAGTTCTGTACATACATATATTTCTAGAATTAGTTCAGTTATCTTTCTTTTATATGTCTTTGTAACATCAAATATTTGTTTCTGTTCGTTACATATCCTGTTCTTTCCTTCTTCTCCAGATGTGGAACCATCAACGACATTTCCAAACCCATAATTACTCTTTGCTGTAACGGGATGGAGGGTCGTTATGTCAGTGTGGTTATTCCTGGACGCGAAGAGTGTCTCACCCTGTGTGAAGTGGAAGTCTATACGGGGTGACACCAAGTGCGGAACCTCATGTCTGCTGGTAGCCACTCGGCACATTAATCAGTGCCCTCTGACCCTGCGAAATCATCAAAGGACAGCAGCAGCAAGAAGCCATAGAGTTTAATAAACATAACCGAGAAACTAGATACATTCTCTAAATACACTAACAATGTGACTGAATCTTCTCAGCATGAGGAAGACATTGTCACATGTTGTATGGTCTATAACAGAGGTTCTCAACTCCACTCCTCCAACAGGTCAGGTTTTATGCATTTCCCTGCTTAGGAACAGGTGGCTCAATCAGTGTCTAAGTCATTTTGATTGTGCCACATGTTCTAAAGCAGGGATATCCTTAAACCTGACCTGTTGGTGACTCTTGATGACTGGAGTTGAGAACCACTGGTCTATAAGATTAAGGCCCTTATTCTGTAAGCTGCTGTAGCGCTGATCCAGTGATTCAGCACGGAAACCCGATAGAATTAAATTGTGCTATCGGTGTGATAGGCTCACAGAATAAGGCCCTTTGCATCTGATATGTGTTTATTAATGTCTGTGCATCTGATATGTGTATATTAATCTCTATGCATATGATGTGTATATTAATTTCTATGCATATGATATGCGTGTATAATTTCTATGCATCTGATATATGTATCTGAATTGATAAACATCTGATTTGTATATTAATCTCTATGCATATAATATGCATGTATAATTCCTATGCATCAAATATCTGTATCTGAATGAAAAAGCAACTGAGCTGCTGTTTTCCTTGAATAATATTACAATAAAATGTAATACATGAGTGGGGCTCACGGTGTGTTATTAACACACATTGGAGTCTTGCTTGAGTGCAGTTGAACACGATGGGAGCCCTTCACCAACACCTCCCTAATGAAAGGCCACTCCAGCCTGAAATATCATGCGTTTGGGGTGTTTACACAAAAAACAAACAAAGATGCCCAAAGCTACTTCTAATGTGACAAAAATACAGGGTCATTTAGTTTAACCCTTTGGCCAAAGTGTCTTATGTGTAATGGTTGGGGTTTCTCAGAGCTTGTTATCTGTGTGTTTACTAACTATGTGTAGCTGGTCTCAGCTGCTTTTGGGAGGGTAGTGGCCCCTCCCCCCAAGGTTTAAGCTTGCCCCACCCCACTTTCCAAGTTGGCAGGTCAGTTCATTTTGCCAGGTTACGACAGATCCAATGTGATCATTCTTCCTGTAATTATACAGGCTAGTAAGAATTTTACTTAGGAGTGTTAGCAGGTCCTAACGGTCATGCCTCATAAAAATAACATCTACTCCTGTCAGGAGTCTAACTCACAGCATATCCCTATCTGCAATGTTGGCTGGGTAAGCCAGTTACCAACTTTAAATAACACACAGATATAACTGTAACGGTATTTCTGGCCCGGCCTGACCCACCCAATCTCACATTGGCCCCTGTGGTCTAACCGGTCCCCATTACAGTGTGATAGTGTCTGGTGGTGCACCTGTTGGCAACAGGACTCCTGAGTCTCCCGCATGATGGTGTGTGGGGAGGACCCGTCCAGACAGGCAGCTGAGGTAGTGTGCTGAGTCCTACCTAGTTCCAGTGCAGCGCCTCCAACTCATCAGGTTCCCTTCGGTCACTTGGGGATGGTCCTGGTGAGGAACTCCTCTGTGGTGCTCCTCTCTGTACATTCACTCCACACATGTACACGAGAGGGTTTGTGATTAAGTGCATCTTTATTGATTGAGGTGGGCTAGCTGCCCCTCGCAGTAGCTTCTCTAGCCACTCATTGTCCCTCAGTGCTTCCCTTTGAAAGGTGTAATTCTCCTTTAATAGGGATTCCCTATCCCAGCCGGGATGTCTTTACCCTGTGCCAGGTCCCTGGACACAGTCTTCCTGTTCAGCTACTATAACATAACTCTTCTAGAACCACGCAGGACACAGAACTACTCAGAACTCAGGACTCAGATAGAACTCTGGCAGAACTAACTTTTAGACACAGTGCTGTGCCTTATGTACACTCTGGAAGCTGACACACCTCTGACATCACTAACCATGGAGTCAGAGCCTGTGACCACTCCCATCCATACACAGGGCACCCCACCAGGGTGTGAGGGCAAACCTCCATAATTACTGCTGGCATGCCCACAACTTACCAGGCCTTACTGTCAGCAGGAGAGATGACTGTAGCCATTTTACATGACCGCTACATTCTCCCCCAGGTGAATCCCATCGTCCTCGCTGGGACCTAAATTTAAATACCTTCTTCCAGGAAGCACTGTAACACATAACACATAATTGTTAACATCACAGATTGTCCATTATACAAAAAAAATTACCACAGTGACATCTCGCCAAGCCCGCCCCGACCAGCAGCCACGAGCCCGCAAAATGCCTTAGTACCCCCTAATAATAGTGGCTCGGGTCAGGTTTCTTAACCTCTCTACCACCCATGTCCAGGACCGTGACATGATAGTGCCTAGGCAGTCCCCTCTCGGGCCTATAGGTCACCCTGTGTTTGTGTATATTCCTCCCTATACTCCACACTCGCATCAGGTGATCTATTCTGTCCTCTGCCCTCCTTCCTGTAACTTCACTCCCCTTATTGACTAGGTACATCTCGATGGTTTCCCTAAGCCACCTTTCCCTGTTCTCTTCTATCTCCTCCATGAGGGGTTCAGGGACATAAGGGTACTCCAACCCGTGGGAAGACATGTATCGAGCCATTATTGCCCGTTCCGCTCTACTGATCCTAATTAGGTCAGCCCTACCTGCCCTCCCAGGTAGCACCCATGACAGGGGTTCGTCCGGATCCACAGGATCTGACAGTGTGTCGGGACCCATGGGCTCTATCTCCCTGTGCTCAATCTTATACCACCGTTCCTGCAGCTCCCTGTCTCGCTGTTCAGGGGTGAATTCTCCCTTGGCCCACCAAAAGTCAACTACATCCTCCCTTCTAATAAGGAATCGCGTACGATCCATCCAGGCCGCATAATCTTCAAAGAGTGGGGCCCACCAACGGTGTTCCTTGAACCTATGTGAATCCCCTGAATCACTCTCTTCCGCATCCCCCCATGAGAATACCCCCGATGTCCGTGCCGACCGTGGTACGGACCACCGTGATGATCCCAGGGCCTTGTCCTCTGTTTTATTGGTCACAGGAGGCAACCACCGGCCTACCGCAGCCTTTTCTAATTCTCCCCCTCCCCTAGAAATGCCCTCCGTAGCGCAACTGCGCTGTCTTTCCCCCGTCCGTCTCTCCTCCCCCCCCAAAGGTATGTCCACAAGTTCCAGGCTAGGCGGGGAACCCGGGGAACAGGTGATGGGGGCAGGGGTTTTACCTAGGGCGTGGGGTTGGGCGTAGGGGCAAGATGGGATACGCCACGGGACTACGACCCGTTCCCGGCTGTCCATGGACTGCTCCAAGGAGGATAACTCACCCTCATCCGTCTGCGGTTCGCCCATCCAGCTCTTGGACCCTTGAGGTGATCGGGGACCTTCACCGGATCGCCGAAGCGTCGCTGCTTCCTTCCCAGCGGTTCCGCCGTCGCCACCGGAAATGATGTCCTCACCGGAACCGGAAGCGCCGCCATCTTGGGTTGGACCCCCATGCGGGATCTCTTCCTCGATGACGACATCCGGAAGCTCCGCCGTCGTCTCCGCCGGAAGTGGTATCTCCTCCGCACGTGCGTCTCGGGCCTGGCACAGCCTTGTTTCCGCTACACCGTCTACCGGAGCAAGGTAAGTGAGTGGCTTTCTCTTACCATTCCGCAGGGGTGTAGGCGTCTCTCGCCCGTCGCCACCATGTCCTGAGGCGGAGGGACTCCGTCTCTCGGCTAGCCGATCTGCGGGGGACGCCCTGCTTTCCAGGCTGCTACTCACGCTAGGGGGTGTCATCCTCCCCGGTTCTGTCCTGGGCCTCGATTTCACCTCCGCTAGCTCGCGGAGATCCTCATCCGAGTATTCTGCCTTCCCCGACTTAGGGGTCACCGATCGGGGCGATAGTCTTTTCTCAGTGCGGTCGGGGAGTGACCCGACCGTCTCGGTTGCTGCTGACCCAGCCGATTTAATCGACTCCAGTCCCCTTTCTCCGGGACTTGCACGATTGATCCACAGTGCACCAGGGGACTCGGCGGAGCGCCTAGCCATATCCCCCGGGGGGTCAGCAGATTGGATCGGAATGAACGTCGGCATTGGCCATAAGTATAGTGTCCCGCATTGTGGGCAGCGTGCCGCCGTGTTAACAATGCCTCCGGGCAGCCCGCATTGTAGGCAGAGCCCGACCACCGTCTCGGTGTTGGCCACCCTGACTACCAGTACCCCGCCGGGTACCGAGTAGGGCTGGGTGGAGACCATAGTTCCCACAGTGGAGGAGCAGGCCATTCTTTTAGTAGGGACCACTTTCAGTATGGGTCTCTCCAGGTCAGTGGTTCCTCGCAACTGACCGGTAGAAGCTTCTGGGCCAGCCACTTCCTGCTTCGGCTCCTCCTTCCGCTGGCATAGCTGGAACCCGCCCCCAGGGGTTGCAATTATGGGCGGATCCCACAGGGGAATAGCATGCCCCTTAATTAAGGCCGCGCCTTTCTCAGTCCTGGTGGGCGCGGTCTGCGTTTTCGCGCCAATTTCCTCATCAGAGTGGGATTCTTGGGCCGCGGCTAGTTCCCGCCTTCTCCTGGCAGCTGCTTTCCGTGCAAAATATCCCTCCTTTTTGCACGTTACCTCCGCGGCCGGAACTACTTCTTGTAGTGGTGCCGTCTGGATATCAGTCCCTGGGCCCAGTGGGTGCATTCCCACAGGCCATAATTGAAAGTCACTCCCCCTGGTGGAAATCAGGGGAGGGTCCCATAGACTAAGTGGTTGACTCAGCACAGGGGCCGAGTGAGTCACTGTCCATGAAGGCGCAGCCATAGCTTTCGCTCCATACCCCCCATCAGGGCGGGGCTCTGCTGTTCGTGCCATTCCCGGACAGCTTTTTGCAAGTTCTGAATCAGCCATTTTCTCTGCGACTGGCCCACGCGGTCTCCCTAGCAAGCGGGAACCGCCATTTTGGGTGGCTTTTAAGCCCGAAATGTCAGTTTGTTTGCTCTTCTCGCTGGGTTCCCCCCCAGTTATCACAATGTCCTCACACTCTTCAAGGGTGGCCCCTCGGTGTCCCAGACAGGACAAAAATGGGGCAGCCACAGCCTTCGCTCCACTCCAGAGCAGATTAGTTAAAGACAGCTCAGCGACAGTTTGCTCTTCAGTGGGGCGCACGCCACGGGTGCCTTCCCCATCAGCCTCTGGTCGCCATTTTGGGCTCTCCGCACCACGCAGATCCTCCATTCCTTGGGTTGTCACGCTCTCGTACCAATTATCGTACATGGGGCTCCGCTCTGCGGGGCAGCCACCACACCAGTACAATAAAGATTTGCTCAGATGCACCACCACATGTGTACCTGATCTAGGCTGGACTCATGTTGCACTACCTCAGGCTAGGCTCACTCTCTCAGTGTCTGCTGTGACTCCTTCCTCCCAGTCTGTGCTCCCTATGGTAAGTGTCTGGAATGGGCTAGAGTACTCTGGCTCTGCCATGCAGTACTTGGGGCGTCTACCTCTCTTGGTCAGCCTAGCGCAGACCCTCTCCAGGATTCCTGACCACGTTAACAGGCTATCCCTTCTGGCGTCCTACCAACTAGCACTACCTCAAAGTGACTCGGTCAGCTATAGCCCGGCTCCAAACCCCTCACTCCTTTCAGGCCCCTAGGTCGTCCCTGCGAACTGACAATACCCTGTCAGCCCCTGACCACCCCTAGGTCCGTCCCTACGCAGCACAGAGTGGCAGCAGACGCTCTCCCTGTTTCCCAGTGTGCCTAGCTAGAGCCTGTCCTGTTGACAGATCTGATCTCAGCAGCTCGCCTCCAAATGTAACGGTATTTCTGGCCCGGCCTGACCCACCCAATCTCACATTGGCCCCTGTGGTCTAACCGGTCCCCATTACAGTGTGATAGTGTCTGGTGGTGCACCTGTTGGCAACAGGACTACTGAGTCTCCCGCATGATGGTGTGTGGGGAGGACCCGTCCAGACAGGCAGCTGAGGTAGTGTGCTGAGTCCTACCTAGTTCCAGTGCAGCGCCTCCACCTCATTAGGGTCCCTTCGGTCACTTGGGGATGGTCCTGGCGAGGAACTCCTCTGTGGTGCTCCTCTCTGTACATTCACTCCACACATGTACACAAGAGGGTTTGTGATTAAGAGCATCTTTATTGATTGAGGTGGGCTAGCTGCCCCTCGCAGTAGCTTCTCAAGCCACTCATTGTCCCTCAGTGCTTCCCTTTGAAAGGTGTAATTCTCCTTTAATAGGGATTCCCTATCCCAGCCGGGATGTCTTTACCCTGTGCCAGGTCCCTGGACACAGTCTTCCTGTTCAGCTACTATAACATAACTCTTCTAGAACCACGCAGGACACAGAACTACTCAGAACTCAGGACTCAGATACACTGGCGACACACTTTATTCGAGCTCGGCTAGTCCCACGAATTCGGGTATACCCGGGTGTATTGAGGTTTGTGACTGTTTTCTGCCCGAGTGCATTGAGGTATTTTCCAAGCAGGGATTGAAGCATTTTATTCCCGCTGGCTGCAATACTGCACAGTATATATATATATATACTGCATTACAATTCATGAATTTATGCCATCTGGTAGACACGCGAAGCATTGCAGCCTATTAAATCCTAATCATTATCATTTAACAGATCAGCCGCCCGTCAGCCAGGCATGAACCCAGGCTGGGAAGGCAAACGCAACGGGGCTTGTCAGAGGTGAGGAGCGGCGCATTCCAGGTATCTGCCAGGTACATACTGGGTATTTGCTCGAATAAAGTGTGTCGGTGCAGTAGAACTCTGGCAGAACTAACTTTTAGACACAGTGCTGTGCCTTATGTACACTCTGGAAGCTGACACACCTCTGACATCACTAACCATGCAGTCAGAGCCTGTGACCACTCCCATCCATACACAGGGCACCCCACCAGGGTGTGAGGGCAAACCTCCATAATTACTGCTGGCATGCCCACAACTTACCAGGCCTTACTGTCAGCAGGAGAGATGACTGTAGCCATTTTACATGACTGCTACATAACATTCAATCCTTAACTGTCAGACGGGAACAGCGTCCCAATAGATTCTCAGAGGCTGCAGCACGTGAGGGGGCCGTCTCCCCCGAACTGGATCCTGGGGAGCAGCGTCCTCTCAGCCTCCAGGTTCCAGAAGAGAGAGTGAAAAAACAACCCTCTCTGCTCTCAATACCTGTTCTTGTTGTAACACCCCCCCCCCCAATCGCAGATAGGGACCATGTGGGGAAATCTACGTGCATTACCAGGTGTGGTGTGTGGTGCAATACCTGTCAGGTTCACAGGAGGCCTGAGCCTCCACTGATGGGAACCTGGGGTGTATCCTGGAACGATCTTCACAATAACAGCACCTCCACCTGTGCAGGATCCTAAGTGTAGAATAACCCCTGACACAGGACCCACATACAGTAACCACATACACCAGAGTATATATAAAACTGTTTACTATATGCAGATAAGTATAACAACAATAACATCACCAACAATAGTGTCACCCCTGTAACACTGGCCTCACTGGGCCGTAACCCCACACCAAATATCAAGTGTCCCGAGAGTCTCCCTCTGCTGCCCACTAATATGAGATGAGGTTGGTGACTTGACTGTACCTGCCAGGTGTATCCACACCCGGGCACGCAGGTGACCTTTACTTGGGATCCCTTTCCTGAAGGACGATCCCACATCGCGTCCGCCTCTGTGATGGATGTCTCCCGCACAGAGTGATCCACCACTGAACAGTCTATGCCTCTGCTACCACAGAGGATGATTCACCTTCACAGCAATGGCCAGGATATAACGCTCTTCCTGGCTGGACCCTCACTTACGCTGCTGACAAAGTGAGAATATGACGTAAGGGGGGTGGGGGGCTGACATAACAGCACTGGGATCTAAGCAACCATTTTAAGTCAGCATCCATTTTAGGTTTTGTCTGAGTGAACGGGGTATGAGAATGGACGTTTTGAAAGAGATTTTTGCTTCCAATTTTTAAAGTGATAATAAGCCACGCAGCTAACTGAAAAACATTGAGGAAAAGAGCAAAGTGCCAATGTTATGAAAATAAGAGACAGATAGCGCACTGTCTCGCATTCTGAGGGAGGTGCCCATGAAGTTCCGTATGTAGAGAAAAAGTCAACGGCTTGAATAAAGTGTTATTGCTGAGTAATTTCATTTATGCATCCCATAATAATACTATTAACTCGATGTGTTCATGTTCATATTTTGTTTACCTTATATGCTTACGTAGTGACGCACACGCAACCTCGTATAGGGGGCGTGGGCTTAGTATTTTGTGTATAAATAAGGCCTGTATGCCACCATGTCATTAGGGGAGTTTTATTTTGAAACTCTCCTCTGCGTGTGCACCGTACACTGCAATAAATTTATTTGTCATTCTGCAAAATGATCCTCAGATTGATGACTCTTATTTATTCACGCTTTTCACACTGCTCTACAGGACCCTATCCCTATCATAGGGGTGTCCCTGTAGCAGCCACAAGCTGAGGGTGATTAGGGCCTAGCTGGGGCCTAAGGGGAGATCTCTGGCCTAGTGCAGAGGCTTACTTGCCTCCCTGCACAAACACACCCAGCCCTTTCTGTGTCCCAGCTCCTACTGACTAGCATGGTCCCTGTCTGCAGTATCTATATCCTGTCAGCAGGGGGGTCTAGCAACTCTATTGGCTGCTTTGAGTCACCTGTGCTCCAGCCCCTGGGGCTGCTGGGAGTTGTAGTTCCCCATGGCCCTCTTTAGCATTGGGGCTGCGTGTGCGATCTACACTGCGCATGCGTGAACTTGTAATGGCCGCCGCTACTCTCAACTGAGCATGCACAACTGTGGGCAGTCCCTGCACTACGGAGCTCCTCTTCTGCCAGTTCTCCAACACTGTAATGGCAGCCGCATCGCATCTGCGCATGCGCGAGTACGTCCAAGATGGCGGCGCCCTGTAGCTGATCGCCCCCGCAACTCCCCCGCAATCGTGAAGGTAAGGGGAGGGACACCAGAGGAATGGGGAGCCAAAGGGGACCTGGATACATTGTAATTAGGAGAGAAGGTGAGGGGGTTAAGTAACGAAGATTACCCCCTCGATGGAATTGTGAGATTTCAACTGGAGATACTCCAATTGAACACCGGCAAGAAACATCCCATGCATGTGGAGGCAATGGTATGCCCGAAGCTTCAAGGACAGTGTCAGTACCCGGTCATCTTGGGTACGAATACAGATATAGTGCGAGCCGTAATCAGAGCCTACCTGAAAGAGACCAATGAATTACCAATGGCCAATCCACTCCTTGACCCTGTACTGCGGGAGGAGTGCAACAGAATATATGCCTTAGAGCGTCACGGGGACCTCTACAATCGTCAACGCAGACTGACAACCATTTTACCAGGGGGAGTGCAATGCATGACCGTCTGGTGCCGTTATCCCGATCGAGATGATACCGACCATCTTTTCTCTCTGGAGAGTATCCCTGAGGAAGAGGTTCAGAGAGGATATAGGGTAATACCCGAAGTGAGAGAGTGGACGACCAAAATCCCTCTACGAACCTACGTGTATGTTCAGAACATCTCCCCATTCCCGATGGACATTGATGCCGGACGAAGTTTGGGCAGCATATATCCGATCAGCCCTGTGGAAACAGTGCCACAGGTGAACGCCGCTGCAGTGGGTGAGCAGTTAGTCGATCTGGATTTCACTCGGATCTGGAGACTCGACGCTGCCAACTGAGTGGAAGGGTCGACTGACGGCCAAGCTGAATGAACGAAGGACAGTGTTTTCCACATGTGAGATGGATGTGCAGTCGCAGCGCCTGACACACCATTAGGTTGAGTGACGCCACTCCGTTCCGTGAACGCTCTCGCCGCATCGCCCCCAGGGATGTGGACGATGTAAGGAATGTCCTGAAAGAAATGGAGACCGCTGGGATATTGACGGACTCTCAGAGTCCTTACGCATCACCCATAGTGGTGGTAAGGAAGAAGAATGGATCTGTAAGACTGTGTGTTGATTATCGAACCCTGAATAATCGTACGGTACCCGACCAATACAACCTTCCTCGCATTGAAGAGATCCTGAATGCTCTAACCGGGAGCCAATGGTTTAGTGTGCTCGACTTATGATCTGGGTACTACCAGGTACCTATGAGTGCAGAGGACCAGGAAAAGACAGCCTCGTCTGCCCCCTGGGTTTCTACCAATTTACGCATATGCCCCAAGGTATATGCGGAGCCCCCGCTACCTTCCAGCGATTGATGGAGAAAACGATCGAAGACATGAACCCTCAGGAGTGTTTTGTCTACCTCGACGACATCATTGTCTTCGGAAAGACCCTGGAGGAGCACGAAGAGAGGCCTTAAGGTGATAGACCGTCTTAGAAAAGGACTGAAATTGTCCCTCGGCAAGTGTCGGTTTTGTCACACCTTGGTGACCTACGTAGGACACATCGTGTCTGCTCAAGGAATTGCTACCGATCTGGCCAAAGTAGAAGCGGTAGTGAACTGGCCTCGTCCTGAGAATGTCACGGAACTGCGATAATTCCTGGGCTTCTGTGGGTATTACCATCGCTTCGTGGAAGGGTACTCTAGTCGAACTAAACCCCTGAACAATCTGTTGAAGATATATCCCGAAGATACAGGAAGGAAAGCCACGTCAGCCCATCAACCGTTTGGCGATAAGTGGACGTCCGAGTGTGAACGGGCTTTCCTGAACTTGAAGAAAAGCCTGACTGAAGCACCAGTGCTGGTGTATGCTGATCCAGAACAACCATACGTTCTGCATGTGGATGCCAGTCTCAATGGACTGGGCGCTGTCTTACATCAGAAGCACCCTGAGGGTCTTCGGCCTGTAGCCTACATCAGCCGCAGTCTGACACCCAGTGAACAGAAATACCCTGTACACAAGTTAGAGTTCCTGGCTCTCAAATAGGCGATCACAGAAAAACTCCATGATTACCTTTATGGTGTTACGTTTGAGGTAAGGACGGATAACAATCCCCTCACATACATCAATACCTCTGCCAAGTTGGATGCAGCAGGGCACCGATGGCTGGCAACCCTGTGTAATTACAGATTCTCTCTGAAGTATAAGCCGGGGCCTTTAAACATTGGAGCGGACGCTCTATCCCGACGACCAGGATTAAGGCTACTCCCGATGATGATGATGAATGGGAAGAGATCCCGGGGCCTGCGATACGAGCAATGTGTAGCATAGCGGCCGTCATCAATGATCAAGTAGCCTTCTCAGAACTATGAGTTGCAGATTCTTTAGGATGCCAGTCGCAGGCTATCCCAGCCGCCTACTGCGATCCAAAGGGAATGAACATAACTCACGACAAGGTCATAAGATGGAAAAACCTAGTGGACTACCAAATGAGAGATCCGGTAATCAGCATCATTCGGCAAGCTGTTCAAAGAAAGAATCCAGCTCTACTGAAAAGTGCTCCCAGAGACCTGATCGCGTTGCTAATGCGTGGGGTGGACAAGTTTGAGATTGACAATTGCTTGCTCTATAGGGAAGTACAATATCACAATCACCCTGATAGGCGACAACTGGTTCTACCCCAAAACTTGAGATATATGGTGTTGAAGTCTCTACATGATGAACATGGGCATCTCGGTGTAGAGAAGACTTTTGGGTTAGTCAGAGACCGCTTCTTCTGGCCCAAGATGCGGAAAGCGGTGGAACAACACTGCCGCCGTTGTTCCCGGTGTATACAACGCAAGACCTTGCCTACCAGAGCAGCGCCCATGGCCCACCTCAAGAGTTCTGGCCCAATGGACCTAGTATGTATGGACTTTCTGTGTATTGAGCCCGATACCCAAGGAATCTGTAACGTGCTGGTCATCACGGACCATTACACCCAGAATGCTCAGGCCTTTCCCACGAAAAACCAGAAGGCCATCACAGTAGCAAAGATACTATGGGAGAAGTACTTCGTTCACTACGCAGGGCAGGGGAGAGAAAGCCCGCGAACCCCTAGCCTACCAGGGAAGGCTCTGAGCTGGGACTACATATCCCATGAGCCTCGGTATGCCCCATGTGACACCAGGGAGCCAATAGGGCTTAGGGAGCCCAGGAGAAATAGATACATTTGGCGGGCTTACAGGAGACAGGAGTCTGAGAAGAGTCAGAGGAGTCAGGGAAGTCAGAGACAGAGCAGTGAGAGACCGGAGCAGCCCAAGGAAGGAGGTAGGGTACAGGAGTTCTGGACTCGCTGTACTAGGCCAGCACCCCCTGGGACTGAGGTAGCTTAGACTCTGAGATAGAGAGAGAGTGTTGCCAGGGACTGCTCTAGAGAGAGGGACCCTGTCACTCAGGAGTTACAGTTGGAGCAAGGGATCTGTGAGGGAAGGCAGGGCGCGGGGAGCGAGTACAGCTCCTGCGGCCCTATAGGTACCTGCACCCCAGATAGGCTCCAATTCCCCAAGGTAGTGGGATAATTGCTGAGGAAGGCCCAAGATAGGGACGCTGCCCTTAGTTTAGAGTGCTGCTTTGTCAGAGTCACAGCGGTCAGTGCTGTGAGGTCTGACAGGCAGGCACCTAGTTCACAGCACGTTGGCTGTCAGCATTAGTGAGGCTGTAGGGACGTGGGTAGTGGGTAGATAGGGACACAGTGAAGAGTGCTATTCCGTGAAGCGGTTGGACCCACGTTAGGGTCCACAGAGACTGTTCCGGAGTGGGACCGCTCTAGCGGTCCACGTGCAGGAGTTCGGTTGGAGGGTTAAAGGAGTCATCGCCAACTGAGCCTTTGCGAAGATTGCTGATCCGAGTACTGGAGTGCTCGGCAGGTATCTATACATAAGTGCACCACCGGGCCCTTAGATTAAACTGTAACTGCGCAGTCACCCATTGACTCTCTGCAAGAGTGCGGGACATTGGGTGGGGTTTCTCTGGACACTGGGTGGGTTCACTTGATGTTTGGGAAGCGTCCTGCGCGACGCAGTAGGTGTCTCCTCTAGAGAGGGACACAGGTTATGTTATGCATGTGATATGTTATTTTGGCATGTAGTAAAGTCCTTAGTTAATATAATCACTGTGTATGTGTTTATTGTATTGTCCTGCGAGGAACCACTCCCCCTCTGGTGGGAGCCATCGCAGGTGGAGGCGCTGCATCGTTCGTTATTGTAAGTATTATCCCTAGTGTAATTGCCTCAGGTTTCCCCGTGGCGGAAGCTCAGCCCTCCTGTGAGTAACCATATATGTTCCTGCACCCACACAGTAGAATCTGCGATTGGGGGGGGGGATATACCCGTTACATACACATAAAGAGGGAAATATCTAATATTCTACAATCAGCCAAACCCTGCAATTTACAAAAAATTGTGAACAAATTATATAGTGACAAAACATGTAACATATATATATATACATAATTTTTGTTAAAAAACAGTATATTCCTATAACTGTATTAAAAACACATGTGCAACCCCTCCAATGAAGCAGAGATTTCATTCATAATTGTATTCTTGAATGTCATTGAAAAGAACTCCCAAAGTTTAATTTGGAGATACATACCAGAATGATGCTATACTGATGATGGAATATTCCTCAAATGATGCTGTAAAAACATCTAATTCTATTGCTCAGAGATTTAAGCAAAACAGAGCAAAATAAAAAAAAGCAAAAAGCAAAAACAATGATCTTTTTATACTCAAATTCTCCAGATATAATTCATCTTTAATAAGAAAAAAGAGAAGGAAAAAATATATATGTAACGGTGTTTCTGGCCCGGCCTGACCCACCCAATCTCACATTGGCCCCTGTGGTCTAACCGGCCCCCATTACAGTGTGGTAGTGTCTGGTGGTGCACCTGTTGGCAACAGGACTCCTGAGTCTCCCGCATGATGGTGTGTGGGGAGGACCCGTCCAGACAGGCAGCTGAGGTAGTGTGCTGAGTCTCACCTAGTTCCAGTGCAGCGCCTCCACCTCATCAGGGTCCCTGCGTCCGCAAGGGGATGATCCTGTTGAGGAACTCCTCCGTGGTGCTCCTCTCTGTACATTCACTCCACACATGTACACGAGAGGGTTTCTGAATGAACACATCTTTATTGAGTGATGTGGGCTAGCTGCCCCTCGCAGTTGAGATCTAGCCTCTCATGATTATTCACTCTGCTTCCCTTCAAAGGTGATTCTCTCCTCAATAGGGATTCCCTATCCCCGCAGGGATCACCGCCCTGTGCCACCTCCTCTGGAGTTACTATAACATAACTAACACTCTGGCAGAACTTGAACTCCTCTCAGACTACTCCTCTAGCACTCCTGCTAGACTTGGAACTCCTTCCTCAACTAACTTTAGAAAACAGTGCTGTGCCTTATGTAACTTCTGAGGCTGACACACCTCTGACATCACTAACCATGGAGTCAAAGCATGTGACCAGTCCCATCCATACACAATGCACCCCACCAGGGTGTGAGGGCAAACCTCCATAATTACTGCTGGCATGCCCACAACTTACCAGGCCTTACTGTCAGCAGGAGAGATGACTGTAGCCATTTTACATGTCCGCTACATTCTCCCCCTGGTGAATCCCATCGTCCTCGCTGGGACCTAAATTTGTACGCCTTCTTCCAGGAAGCACTGTAACATATGACATAATCATGTTAACGTTCACATACAAATTTTTTCCATAATACCATAACAAAATGACTACAGTACATTCCGCCAAGCCTGCCCCGACCAGCAGCCACAAACCCGCGTAATGTATCAGTACCTCCTAAAAATAGTGATTCGGGTCAGGCTTCTTGACCTCTCTCCCGCCCATATCTATGACCGTGACGTGATAATGCCTAGGCAGTCCCCTCTCAGGCCTATATGTCACCCGGTGCTTATAGATATTTCGGCCAATGCCCCATACCCGCACTAAGTGCTCTATGCGCTCCTCAGCCTTCTTTCCTACCACGGAACTTCCTCTCCCCACTAGGTGCATTTCTATGGCCTCCCTAAGCCACCTATCCCGGTTGTCCTCTATCTCATCCATGAGAGGCTCAGGGACATACGGGTACTCCAACCCGTGGGAAGATTTATACCGAGCCATTATGGTTCTCTCGGCCCTACTAATTCTAGTCAGGTCAGCCTTACCTGCCCTCCCAGGCAACACCCATGATAGGGGCTCATCAGGATCCACGGGGTCTGATAGTATGCTAGGACCCATAGGCTCTATTTCCCTATTCTCAATCTGCAGCCATCGCTCCTGTAGCTCTCTGTCCCTCTGTTCTGGGGTAAACTCTCCCACAGCCCACCAGTAGTCCACTACATCCTCTCGCCGGATGAGGAACCGAGTGCGGTCCATCCAGGCGGAGTACCCTTCAAATAATGGGGCCCACCAACGGCTCTCCTTAAATCTATCTGACCTCCCTGACTCCCTATCATCGTCTATGGAAAATATCCCCGATGACCGTGCGGATCGTGGCAGGAACCATCTGGATGACCCCGGGGCCTGTACCGCTTGTAAGGGTGCTGTCGTGGCCACTCTCAACTCTCCCCCTCCCCGAGAATCGCCCTCCGTAGCGCCACTGCGCTGTCTTCCCCCAGTCCGTCTTTCTTCCCCCCCTGGTGATAAGTCCACAGATTCCAAACTAGGCGGGGAACCTGGGGACCGTGTAATTGGGGCAGGGGTTTTAGCTAGGGCGGGGTATTGGGCGGAGGGGCAAGGGATTGGACCTCACGGGGTTACGACCCGTTCCTGGCTGTCCGTAGACTGGTCCAATGAGGATATCTCACCCTCCTCAGTCCTTGGATCGCCCCTCCAACTCCTGGGCCTTGTAGGTGATCGGGGACCTTCCCCCGATCGCCGAAGCGTCGCTGCACTCTTCCTTGGGGTTCCGCTGTCGCCACCGGAAGTGATGTCCTCCCCGGAACCGGAAACACCGTCATCGCGGGTTGGACCCCCATTCGGGATCTCTTCCTCAATGACGACATCCGGAAGCTCCGCCGTCGTCCTCACCGGAAGTGATGCCGTCTCTCCACGTGCGCCTGCGGCCTGGCATGGCCTCTCTGCTCCTACACCGTCTGCTGGGGCAAGGTAAGTGAAGGGACTCCTCTTACCCGTCCGCAGGGGTGACGGCGTCTCTCGTCCGTCGCCGCCACGTTCCGAGGCGGAGGGACTCCGTCTCTCGGCTCGCCGATCTGCGGGGGACGTCCTGTCTTTCTGACAGCTGCTAGTACCACGGGGTGTCGTCCTCCCCGGTTCCATTCTGGGCCTCGCTGCTACCTCCGCAAGTTCCCGGAGATCCTCGTCCGAGTATTCTCCCTTCTCGGTGCGGTCTGGAGGTGACCCGACTGCTGCGGTTGCGGCCGACCCAGCCGACTTGACCGGCTCCAGTCCCCTTTCTCCGGGACTCGCACGTCCTATCCACAGTGCGCCAGGGGACTCGGCAGTTCGCTTAGCCTGGTCCCTCTGGGGGTCAGCCGATTGTATTGGAATAAACGTTGGCATAAGCCATAAGTACAGTGTCCCGCAAATGGGGCAACGTGCCGCCGTGTTGACCGTGCCTCCGGGCAGCCCGCATTGTAGGCAGAGCCCGACCACCGTCTCAGTGTTAGCCACCCTTACTACCAGTAGCCCGCCGGGTACTGAGTAGGGCTGAGTGGAGACCATAGTTCCCACAGCGGAGGGGCAGGCCATTCTTTTGGTAGGGACCACTTTCAGTGTGGGTCTCTCCAGGTCAGTGGTTCCTCGCAACTGACCGGTAGAAGCTTCTGGGCCAGCCACTTCCTGCCTCAGCTCCTCCTTTCGCTGACATAGCTGGAACCCGCCCCCAGGGGTGGCAATTATGGGCGGGTCCCACAGGGGAATATCATGCCCCTTAATTAAGGCCGCGCCTCTCTCAGTCCTGGTGGGCGCGGTCTGCGTTTTCGCGCCAGTTTCCTCCTCAGAGCTGGACTCTTTTCCCGCGGCTAGTTCCCGCCTTCTCCTTGCAGCAGCTTTGTGTGCAAAATATCCCTCTTTCTTGCAAATCGTTTCCGCGGCCGGAACTACTTTTTGTAGTGGCGCCGTCTGGATATCAGTCCCTGGGCCCAGTGGGTGCATTCCCACAGGCCATAGTTGAAAGTCACTCCCCCTGGTGGAAATCAGTGGAGGGTCCCATAGACTAAGCGGTTGACTCAGCACAGGGGCTGAGTTAGTCACTGTCCATGCAGGCGCAGCCATAGCTATCGCGCCATGCCCCCCATCAGGGCGGGGCTCTGCTGTTCGCGCCATTCCCGGCCAGCTCTTAGCAAGTCCTGTATCAGCCACATTTTCTGTGACTGGCCCATGCGGTTTCCCTAGCAAGCGGGAACCGCCATTGTGGTTGGCTTTTAAGCCCAAAAAGTCATTTTGTTTGCTCTCCTCGCGGGGTTCTCCCCCAATTATGACAATTTCCTCACACTCTTCAAGGGTGGCCCCTCGGTGTCCCAGACAGGATAAAAACGGGGCAGCCACGGCCTTCGCTCCGCTCCAGAGCAGACTGGTTAATGATAACTCGGCGACTGTTTGCTCTTCAGTGGGGTGCACGCCACGGGTGCCCTCCCCATCAGCCTCTGGTCGCCATTTTGTGTTCTCCGCACCACGCGGATCCTCCATTCTTTGGGTTGTCACACTCTCGTACCAATTATCGTACATGGGGCTCCGCTCTGCGGGGCAGCCTCCACATCAGTACAATAAAGAGTTGCTCAGATGCACCACCACATGTGTACCTGAACTAGGCTGGACTCATGTTGCACTACCTCAGGCTAGGCTCACTCTCTCAGTGTCTGCTGTGACTCCTTCCTCCCAGTCTGTGCTCCCTACGGTGAGTGTCTGGAATGGGTTAGGTACTCTGGCTCTGCCATGCAGTACTTGGGGTGTCTACCTCTCTTGGTCAGCCTAGCGCAGACCCTCTCCAGGATTCCTGACCAAGTTAACAGGCTATCCCTTCTGGCATCCTACCAACTAGCACTGCCTCAAGGTGACTCGGTCAGCTATAGCCCGGCTCCAGACCCCTCACTCCTTTCAGGCCCCTAGGTTGTCCCTGCGAACTGACAATATCCCGTCAGCCCCTGACCACCCCTAGGTCCGTCCCTACGCAGCACGGAGTGGCAGCAGACTCTATCCCTGTTTCCCAGTGTGCCTAGCTAGAGCCTGTCCTGATGACAGATCTGATCTCAGCAGCTCGCCTCCAAATGTAACGGTGTTTCTGGCCCGGCCTGACCCACCCAATCTCACATTGGCCCCTGTGGTCTAACCGGCCCCCATTACAGTGTGGTAGTGTCTGGTGGTGCACCTGTTGGCAACAGGACTCCTGAGTCTCCCGCATGATGGTGTGTGGGGAGGACCCGTCCAGACAGGCAGCTGAGGTAGTGTGCTGAGTCTCACCTAGTTCCAGTGCAGCGCCTCCACCTCATCAGGGTCCCTGCGTCCGCAAGGGGATGATCCTGTTGAGGAACTCCTCCGTGGTGCTCCTCTCTGTACATTCACTCCACACATGTACACGAGAGGGTTTCTGAATGAACACATCTTTATTGAGTGATGTGGGCTAGCTGCCCCTCGCAGTTGAGATCTAGCCTCTCATGATTATTCACTCTGCTTCCCTTCAAAGGTGATTCTCTCCTCAATAGGGATTCCCTATCCCCGCAGGGATCACCGCCCTGTGCCAGGTCCCTGGACACAGTCTCCTCTGGAGTTACTATAACATAACTAACACTCTGGCAGAACTTGAACTCCTCTCAGACTACTCCTCTAGCACTCCTGCTAGACTTGGAACTCCTTCCTCAACTAACTTTAGAAAACAGTGCTGTGCCTTATGTAACTTCTGAGGCTGACACACCTCTGACATCACTAACCATGGAGTCAGAGCATGTGACCAGTCCCATCCATACACAGGGCACCCCACCAGGGTGTGAGGGCAAACCTCCATAATTACTGCTGGCATGCCCACAACTTACCAGGCCTTACTGTCAGCAGGAGAGATGACTGTAGCCATTTTACATGTCCGCTACATTCATATAATTTTAGTATGAGAAAAAATCTACTTATATCAATGCTACTGGTGCTGCCTACACCTGTTGGCTCACAGGAGCCTGAGCCTCTGCCACGGAGATCCTGGGGTATTATACTTACGAGTACCGGAGCAGCGCCTCCACCTGTGAGGGATCCCAACAGAGTGGGAGTAGCCCCTCACAGGACCCAACAATATTAATCACACACTGAGTATAAAACAGAAAGGTCTTTACTGGAACATATCTCTTATCTCTCTATAAGCTCAATAACGCTATCATAACTATTAGCACAACTGCCCACACACCTCGCAGGGCTGCATCCCACCACCGTGTAACCCCCACACCGTGACCCATGAAAATTCCAGTCCCACAAGGTGTATGTACTCTGTTGGTGCACATAACAATACCTGCCCAGTGCTCCAGCACCTGGGCCTGCCAATATCTTCACAAAGTATCCGCCGATCCACGATCTCCCCAGCGACGTGATCTCCACGCGAGAGCTGTCCGCGGAAGGATCCCACCTTGCAGCAATCTCTATCTTCATAGGGGTCTGGTCTCAGACCACAACCATCAGGGCCGCGCAGCACTGCAGCTGTGTCCCTGAACTTAACTCCAAAAGGGCAAAGTCCCTAACTGAAGGGGCCTTCCCTAGAGCAGCCACAAACTGGTACTGTGAGCAGGGCCTAGGGGGTAATCGGCCTAGTGCAGGGGCAACTTGCCTCCTGCAACTACACCATCCCCTGACTGTGTCCCAGCTCCTGCTGACTCTTCCTGTTCCAGCGCACAACAAAGTATCCCTCCTCAGGGGAAGCTCCCTGGCATCAGGTGACCTATCTGCCCCTAGGCACTCCGGGGGCTGTAGTCCCTTACAGAGCTCTTTAACATTAGGGCCGCATGCGCATACTGTCCTGCGCATGCGCAACCTTGTAATGGCCGCCGCTAGCTCTATCTGCTCCTGCTCCCTTGTTATGGCCGCCGCTACTCTCAGCTGCCCCTGCGTAAGGGTGTAATGGCTGCCGTGTCGCGCGAACCTCTGCGCATGCGCAAACTTCCACGCCAACCCTAACATGGCCGCCGCACACCTCTGCACATGCGTATGTGTGATCATAACAAACGTGGCGGCGTCCTGCCGCAGATACCGTCGGGAACTCCCGCCGATGCGCTCGCCCCGCATTGCCCCCGCAGAGACTGGAGGTAAGGGAGGAGGGAACCGTGTGACAGGACGGATCGGAGGGACCCTGACTACATTCTCCCCCTGGTGAAAACACCAACTTCCCCGCTTGGAGGACTGCGTCAAATTGCATAAGTTTATACAATAAAAATGCAGGGCATAATATGTACAACTTATCACAGGTGCTTTAACATCATCAGTACACAACATAATCACGTTGAACCCGAGGCAAGCTGAGTGTTAGCTGTTTGCTGAGACCCATAGTGGGGTGCCCCTGTCTGATTATGTGAGGCTACCTCATTTTGTCTCCTGTGAGTCTCATTTTCTGAATCTGGAGTCTCTATAGACTGTTGAACTCAGGGTTGGGTGCTACAGTCTCGGGTTCTATACCACTTCCTCCCCCTGGTGGAAGGAACAGCAAGGGGTCTCTGTGCCAGACCCGTACCCAGCCATCCGCATCATGGACGCGGTAAGCAAGGAGTTTGACCTTTTCCTCAGCCCACCACATGGCGAATAGAACACTTCAGGTTGCGCCTGGAGGAGGCAAAAATTACCAGAGTGGTCACAACACAGTCCTGGCTCGCTCCATCAGTTGCTTCAGCAGTGATGTCTTCTGGGGACATCATGAGATCTGGGTGCAGATTCCTGTCTTTAGACGGATGGCTTTGAGGATCCTTCACGTAGAAGTAAGCA